>NC_090613.1:7002274-7059985 GCF_004359215.1 Bremia lactucae
CATTAGTTCTATAGAACTAAGTGACTCTCTGAGTCTGAAAGTCTTCCTCTGACTTTAGGAGCGAGGTTGCTCCGCTACACCTGGTTACACTTGTAGTCAATCTACGCCTGAGTCTTTACAAGACTAATTTCTCACGAAATTGGAAGAGGTTTCAGAATTGTCAGAAGCGCAACGCGCCGCTTATGACAAGCTCAAAACTCTATTAGGGCTTGAGCACGTGGAATTTATATTTCCCAAGGACCAGAGGTTCTGCATGCAAGGCTTCAAGCCTTCAAGCGGTACGAAGCCTCTCTGATCGGTCAGGTACAGGACCATTTAGCGGCATCTATGCCAACCCGCTACATCTCTGTACCTGACTCAGAGCCGAAGGCTCGCCCTCTACTGTAAATGTGAAGACATTCGAGGGAAAAGAGGGAGGGAATCTCTCTTTTTGGATTAAGCACATGGAAATGTCCATTGATTCCGCCTTGTTCTTAACAGAACGGCAAAAGGTGGCTATGGCCATTTCCATACTTGGAGGTAGAGCCACGGAATGGGCACTATCGTGCAGCACGTCCATAAACGACGCTTTTCCTCATTATATTCAGTGAAACAGCAAATGACAAGCATGTTTGCACCACCTGATCAGGCTTTTCGCATGCGAGCACGGCTCCTAGCGACTCGACAGGGTAAAAAAAACCTAGGAGACTTTGTCCAGGAGTTGAGAGCCTTCATTGCACCTATGCATTAAGACCCGGTACAAAAAGCAATTATAGTAACAATCTTTACAGTGGGTCTCAATGAGGGCGTTGCCCGGACGGAATTTTTCCGATCTCATCCTTCTACTTTCGAAGAGGCAGTTGCCATAGCGCTACGCGCTGAGTTTGGCTTTAAGTCTGCTCGCGTTAGCATGCCTGTTTACCGAACAAGCTCTTCGAGCACATGGGTTCCGTCTAATAGAGCGGAACTCATGGATTTAAGCCTCGTTGAGGAAGGAGAAGAGGCTCTTCAAGCTGTGGAACAGCATAAGACCGTCCGTAGATGTTATATGTGCGGAAGCACGAAACATTCACGCCCTGCCTGCCCTCTTCGAAATTCGCGTTAAGCTCGAAAGAGATCCAACTCCGACCTATACCAGAGATCTGGTACGGTGCGGGAAAACGTCGATACCCAGTAGGTGCGGGGCGCCCTACTGGGGAAGACCTAGGCTCTGTTGAACCTCTAGGAGGTGAGAAAAATAAAACCTAGTCCCAATTAGCTCGGTGCTTAATGGCACGGGGCAAGAGTACAAGCCTAGCTTGCTAGTCGCTCAAGCGACTGTAAAGGGCTTTGATAAGTTACGGTCATTTTTATCAACTCAGGAGCGTCTTGCAATTATGCTCGAAGCCTTTCCCTTGAAGGAAGTCAACAATACGTTAAGGCGCTTAAAGCGCATAAAGGTAACACAATCACTGTTCGCTTAGCGACTGGGACTCGCGTCACTGTTCCTAAAGTTCCATTGCACTTAAATATAAAGTTTCGGAACTTTGACAGTATGGGACGCTGTCTCGTCCGTGATTTGAGTTCGAGATATGACCTCATCCTTCGTATGACCTGGTTAGAACAGCATGAGCCATGGATCGATTGGGGGTCTAAGACCTTATGCGCCACGCGCAATGTTCCTAGCAAAGTTTTGGAGAGTCAAAACCGCACCTTTGCTAGGCAACAAAAGCACTATTGGCGCGAATCATTGAATGAGTCTGTCAGTGTTTTAGAAATTGGCATGTCTGAGTTAATAAACTCTAATGTTAAAAACATTAATTCTGAGCCCGACTCAGCAGAAATAAGTGGAACAGCACGTACTCCGTCGAGTGACACTCGTTGTAATAACGATTCACTGAATGCTGAAAGCATTGTTGGCCTAAGGGCGAGTCATCAATGGTGCAATATTCCTGAGATATGCGGAGTGGTACGTCTAAGTCCACTGAGTGTGGTTGGCCGAGGTGGCACCATACTGAGTGTCAGTAGTGACACTATTGGCGGTTCGCCAGGGCGTTTTGGGTCAAAACCTTCTAATGCACGTGAAGCGACACTAACAGTTCGCTGGATAAGGAATTTGAGTTGCCTAACTCCTTGTCGGATGTCAAATTAGACACCGCGTCTTGTATAGAACCAATACAGGCTGGAAAATCCGGGGACGTGTATGTCCCGGCCTCAAAGGGGCGTATTGTCTCCACTCCAAGACAGGATGGACACGAAGCGTTTATACCATCACAAAGTGATACGAGTGAGCAATTACACACGCTTGTAAATGGTGTAACCGGTAACATTGAGGTGGAAGTTAGCCTTGCGGCAATCCCTTCGTTACATGCTCATTTAGAGCTAGACGAAAGGGCTATTGATGAGTGCGGCCGAGCCTTAAAGGCTGGCGACTTATCTGAGATGGTGGTCATTCGAACTATGGTTGAGTTAAACTCATCGTCACTTCTCGACGAAGCTGTCCTGGATGACACAAAAGATGCACTTACTGCGCGAAATGGGTCATCGATCCTTAAAGATCCTACGGATCCCTTTTATTCCTTAATTAAGGAATTCCAAGATGTGGTATGTACTAACCCACCATTTGTTTTACCCCCGGATAGAGGCGTTCGTCATGAAATTGACTTGGTTCTGGGAGCCCAATACTGCGTTACAAGACAATGGCTTTTTACCAAGGGAGCACTGTGGCGTCATTGACGATTTCTTCCGAGCTAAGCACAAGTCTGGAATGGTACGAGCGAGTAAACCTCCTTATTCGACACCGATATTTTGTGTCAAAAAGCCGAATGGTAAATGGCGCATTGTACATGCTTATAATAAGCTTAATGCTGCCACTATACCAGCATAAACCCCCATTCCTAGAAAGAATGTCAATATGGTGGGATGTACAATGTACAGTGCATTGGACTTAGTCGATGGTTACTACCAATTGCTCATGCGAGCTACTGATATCCCGCTTACAGCGGTTAGCACCCCAAACGGCATGTTATGGGAGTGGCTGGTTATGCCACAAGGGCTATCCAACGCCCCGGCAACATTTAATCGTCAAATGAAGCAATTGTTCCGCCCTAATTGATTTTATGCACATACTTATTTCGATGACATTTTTGTCCATAGTCGTGCGGAGCAGGGTCGGTCGAATATGAAAAACCATTTGGACCATTTGCGAGCAGTGCTCGAGTGTATGCGCACAAACAAATTGTATGCCAATGCATCTAATGCATTTTTGGCGCAGACGAAATTCCTTTTTTAGGATGCTTCATTGGAAAGCGAGGCCTTACAGCGGATCACCCTAAGGTAAAAGCCATAGTAGATTGGCCAGTTCCTAAAACCCAAAGAATTTGGCGTAAGTGGTTGGGTCTCGCCAATTATTTACACAAATATCGCGAAAATTACGCTGATATGGCTAGGCCATTATCGAATCTCCTCAAAAAGGATACAGAATGGTGCTGGACTAGTACGAACATAATGCTTTTCGAGCAGTTACGGATAGTCTTATCCATGCCCCGATTCTGGCACTGCCAAACCCAAATTGGCCTTTCAGTGTCGTCTGTGACGCATTAAATTTTGCCATTGGCAGGGCTCTGTTACAAACAGATGTTGATGGCATGAACGTGTTATTGCGTTCGAGTTTAGACAGCTAAAAGCTGCAAAAAAGACTACCCAGTTCATGACGAAGAGTTACTTGCTATGATGTATGCTCTCGTCAAATTCAAAGTTCATCTGCTCGGCTCTAAGCCGTTTGTAAAATATACAGATCACGCATCATTACACGCGGTGACTAAGTCGCCCCATCTCTCATAGAGAATGGCCCGATGGCTATCCTTTTTCGCGGAATACAACTTCGAGGTGAAGTATAAGCCCAGCAAGCAGAATGCTTTGGCCGATGCATTATCACGCAGGCCGGATTATGAGGTTTCTCATTAAACGACTATCTTGTCGCCTATTCTTGAATGAATCCGTTTGGCTCACGCCAAGGATGAACAGTGTGTAGCTCTGCTACGAGCTCTAAAGAACTCTGATTCGGGTAATTTATTGCCGGCCCATTTGCGTGCAAGGTTACATCGATTTTCTGTCGATAACGACCTGTTGCTCAATTGCACAGACACCGCTGACCCTCCGCGTGTCGTTGTTCCTCATGATGAGGATTTGAAGTACCGAATCCTCTATGAGGCACACGATACTGTCCTTTGTGGTCATCTCGGTAGAGAAAAGACCTACGACTTCGTAAGCTAGAGTAATTGGTGGCCCAAACTTTATAAATGGTTCGCACAAGCGAAACTTTCCAACGGGCCAAACCCTCCGCACATGCTGCTGCGCCACTGGCGAGCCTTCTCGTCCCCATAAGTTGCTGGGAGCTCATTGGTATGGATTTTGTTTTCGGTCTACCGAAAGATTTAGCCGGTATCTCCGGCATAGTGGTCATTGTCGACCGATTCAGCAAAATGGCTCACTTAGCGGCCGTGTCGGATTCCATTGATGGTGAAGGTGCAGCTAGGCTGTTTATTGATCGCGTGTTTCATATTTGCCAATGGCAATTGCCTCTGATCGGTACCCCCGTTTTCACGAGTAAATTCTGGAATCAATTTTCCGAGTGCTTGGCGCCTGATTGAATATATCTCCTGCAGACCACCCGCTGACCAATAGTCAAACTAATAGTGTCAATCGCGTCCTCGAAGACATTTTACGCAGCGTGTGTGCACAGACACCAAAGCGCTGGAGCTCAATGCTCCCAGTGGTTGAGTTTGTGTTAAATAACGCTGTACATGCCTCTACAGGCTATACTCCGTTCTATGTCAACGGTCTCACCCACCCACGCGTTCCTTTAACGATATCGCTGCGTGGAGAGTGCTTGGTGGGGGAGAATTACCGATAGGCTAGCTGATATCAGCCCTGTTTGCGTTCGGAAACAAGTGAGCGAGTTTCTCGCGACGGGATCTAGTGTCTTAAGACATGTAAGGCATACGATGGCTGATAGCGAAGACAAACAAAAAGAACAAGCAGATGCGAAAGGCAGGAGCTGTATTAATTATTATATGGTCGGAGACCGAGTTTTACTAAACGCTAAAAACTACCTACCAACTTGGGTTTCCGCGGTCTTCAAGACCAAATTGCGCCAGCGCTTTATTGGACCATTTACGGTCATGGGCAAGTAGGCCTAGCTTATACGCTAAACCTTCCTAGCAAGCTGCGTACACACCCGGTGTTCTACGTTGGCTTGCTTAAGCCATATCGGGACCCTTCCCACGTGGACTTAAAGGCGCTTGCGCCGAGACAGGCGATCGTGCCGCAGATTACTGCATCCTCACCAGGATGTCCAGCTGGCCCTCCAAACGAGGCTGCTAACGCTCCAGCGTTAAAAGACGGTCCCGAACCGCCTCAAAAGAGCTCTCAACCCGAGCAAGGACCTCACGAAGAAGTTGCACCTCGTGCTTTAGAGCATCAAATGCCTCCGCCGAGATTTCGGCCCCCTCCCGCGCTGCTTGATGCGCGGGAAAACCTACAATATCACGTGAATTTTTTTAAGCGACGTCGTCGTAAGGGTCAATACCAGTATCTGGTGAAGTGGCTAGGGTCCCCTCTTCTAAAAACTCTTGGGAGTTTGAGGTACCTCTTCGGCAAGATTGCCCGTACGCCGTTGACGTTTTTGAGCGCCAAGCCCAGGGTGTACTTGATTCAAACGACGCTTCCCACCACTAAACGTGGGATTTGGTGGATCCATAGCCTCAGTGCGGCTTCGATCCATGGTTGTACGGTCAACCGGATCACCGAAATATCGGCTAGACCTTTTTGATTTGTTTTGTGGCATAAAATGCCGAACGTAACTGGCCTTGGCTTTAAGCTTAGCGAAATCGAAGCGAAGCTTCCGTTCCAAACAAACATCACCTCTATCCGCAGACTCTCTGATATTACAAATATTACGAAGTCGGCGGGCCCGGTGGACCCAGTTCTCAAATGAGACTTCATTTTCACTCCTTGTTTCGTTTGAAAACAAAATGATCGGAAATTCCCTCATGGAGGTCACCGAAGCCCCACGGGTTTGACCACGTAAACGCGTCAGATACTGACTTCGCGTCATTACCTTTGTCGTAAAATATTGCTCATGAAGAGCGTCGCGGGCAGCGAACTCCTCTGGCGTCCTCGCCGGGTCACCAGAGATCCAGATGGCCAAGCTATGACCCGCTATCTCTTTGAGACGCTCTTTCCTCTATGAGGATTATCTGCTCTTGCTCTTCATCGAGCGGATTCGTAATGATGTTGGACTCAGGGTCCCGTGTCCTGCTCAATGCAGTTAAGACATCAGCGGCACCACGTTCTGGGAACGGATTCGGGGCCCGCCGACGTTCATCCGGAAGAGAAGGCGTGAGAAAACTACGCTCTTTCTTCTCCTCCTCTGATAAAGAAAGACTTTCAAAGTCCACCATTCCCTCATCGTCAAGAAAGGTGCTAAGAGTCTGTGACCCACGCTTAATTGTCATGAGACAAAGGAATGAAACACACAACCGAACGGTTGACTGTTTAAGTTCCAACCTCAAAGAGGAAATAAAGCAAATGTTGTCTTTCGGTGTCAACAGCCTGATGGGGGAGGGTTTAATGGCATACATCGGTTGGAGAACTGTTGTTGTGATTTATTTACTTTATTGGTAAAATACCCTTCTATCTAGTCTTAGAATAGTTAGTTACTTAAATCCCATTTATTATGAATAACAAATGTGGTCGCCGCCAGATATAAATCTGGCGGCCAAAATCTATTTTAATTAGCTAGGGGTAGGTTTTTAGATTTTAATAATTAAACAAAGTGCAGGTCCCTATTGATCTTAAAGCGTCAAGTGCCTTTCTAAAGCTTGCGCATTGATCTGTAAGAGATAGAAGCCTTTTTAAATATATCCTCTTGGGCACTAGTTGCCACTTGGTTCTACGAACCCCTGAAACCCTAAGATTTGTATTCCTTACGCTTTAATAGCTTGTACAACTCCCTGAGTTGTTCAACCCATTAGCTCAATAGAACTAAGTGACTCTCTGAGTCTGAAAGTCTTCCTCTGACCTTTAGAGCGAGGTAGCTCCGCTACAGGCTTTGCCGCCCTTTGTGATTCATTGACGCAAGTGGCGGGTCAAGCCCCAATTTGAAGACGTCTTCGTCCATAGCTCTGCTATGAACGGAAAGTCAAACGTTAAAGTACACTGTACTCACGATCGACAGGTTTCTTACACTTATGCGTAAGAAAAAGTTGTATGCAAGTCTCAAGAAGTGTATATGCGCTGCAAGCGAATTACCACTTCTTGGGTGCATCATGCGTAAACACGGTGTAGGCCTTATTATCCAAAAATGATCAAATCGATCACCGACTGGCATGTGCCAGTCGATGTAAAATGACTCGATAATTCATCGGCTTAGCGGCTTACTTACATATGTACTCCCGCAATTATGCCAAATTCGTCTCCTGCGTCGTGTGGATTTCTATGTTTTTTTACGTTAAACTTTGATTTAAATGATGTCGACCAATCATCTTTCTTTTCTTTTTAGTAATGTACTGTTATCTTTCATAAAGTACAGCAACTCAATCCTTTCGTAATGGCGCTGGGCGTCAAGGAAAGCGTGAGCGGCAAGCTGTACCATCTGACAGCGGATGGCGATGAGATACGTGTGTGTGGTGGCAAGGGTGCTGTGTACTTGAGTGGTCCTAAAGTTGGGCTTCGCTGCTGCGGAAAAACAAGTATAGTGGTGACGCGCCAAGCCAAACAAAGTGTCTTACGGCAGGGCGACGTGCAGCTGCTCGGGCCACGCGATGCCTTCTACGCCAATGGGACATTGACGAAGTACATAGTGGTTGATATGGAAAAATCGCCGCCGAAAATGGCGCTGCATGTGCTGCCCACGCGCGTGCCGAGTATCATTATGAGCTCAGCAGCGACTAATTGTTCTGTTGCCAGAGCAAAGCGAGCTTCGAAGCCCGCTGGCCCAAAATTCGTCTCATCCTTCTACAGAAGCAAAGCTAGTGGTCCAAGTCCTAATATGCACGGATCAAAGTCAAAGTCTGATACTGTTGATGTGAATAATAACACGAGGCTAAGTCATGCTCGCGACGCAGAAGAGGAGGAAGACGAACTGGCACCATCTACAAGACGGCGTGGCAAACGCGCGAGGGCAATTATCGAGTCGGATGATGAGACAGAATCCAGCTCTTTTACAAAAGAAGAGCTGTCAGTATTGTCGTCCCCTAAAAACGACGATATGTTTGAAATGAACTTGGCCAAGTCGACATCGGCCGCCAGAGACTGGATGGCCGCTTTTGGACGGGGAGCAGGGAATAAAGCAAAGGGTGACCGAAAGTTGGCCGCATCAGAGGGGTGGAAAACAAAGCGAAGCAATGTAAGGGCCAAGACGACCGCCAACACATCGGGAAACTCTACGTGCCAAGATAAGGGTGAGTTTGACGAATCGGATGAAGATGAGCACTTCTCTCGTTCTCACGATGAAGTTGGACAATTATTGGAAGAGTGTGAAAGAATAGCACGGAAATTACGCCAGTCTGTGAGAAATTGGTCTAATAATTCCACAACAGCTTCACCAATGAGTCCCTCGACATCACCGGGCGATGCAACGGACGATGAAGAGGCGGCTCATATGTCGTTGGCATCGATTAATGGCGGTGATCGACGCGTTGTTACGCAGGCGGACATTCCTGACATTTGTGAGACGCTCGAATTGAAGCCATACCAAGTGGTTGGTGTCAATTGGTTGCTTTTGCTCCACGAGAATAATGTGTCTGGTGTGCTTGCTGATGAAATGGGACTGGGCAAGACCGTACAAACGATTGCATTTTTGTTGCTGCTTAAGTCGCTCGAGCAGTCAGGAAAGAGCGCAGTGGGGCCCCACTTAGTGGTCGTTCCGGCTAGTGTACTGAACAATTGGACACGAGAGTTTGCATGGATTGCACCAAAGCTGCGTCTAGTTACGTACCATGGTTCCAAGAACCATCGTCGCGAAATGGAAGACACGATCAAAAGTGATGATTTTGACATCATGCTGACCACGTATGCGTATTTTGAGCGCGATACGTGCCAAGAGGAACGATTGTTTCTGCGGAGCTTTCAGTTTGGGTATATGATTTTGGACGAGGGTCACAGTATTAAAAATTCTAATACGTCAAGATTTAAGCGAATAACAGCGCTGAGGGCCCGTACTCGGCTGGTGCTGAGTGGCACTCCAATCCAGAATAAATTGAATGACCTGCTGACAATGCTAAGTTTTCTAATGCCACGAATGTTTAATCACGGTTCTGATGAGCTCTTGAATTTTTTTGATGGAAACGAACAGAAGAAATGTGAAAAGGTGCGCAAGATTTTAGCCCCATTTATTCTTCGACGAGAGAAAAAATACGTTTTGAGCCAGCTTGTGCCAAAGACTGTGTCTATTGAGCTTATTAAGGTTGGAAAGGAGCAACGGAAGGCGTATACTGACTTGCTCGAATCCGTTATTAAGCGTCGAGAGGATCAAGTAGCTTTTAAAGCGGCTGCAAAAGAGTTAAAACGGAATAAGAGCAAGGACCACAAAGTCGATCGGCAACTACGTGACTTAATGGGATCGTACACGGCAAAACCTGGGGGCGATTTAAGCACCATGTCTATTTTTACGCAATTGCGGAAAGCTGCCAATCATCCGGTGCTGCTTCGCAGACATTTCGTATCGGAGGAAGCGTTACAGACGATGAGTCGCTGCCTGCATCGAGCCGAGGCGTTTGGTAACCAATGTTCAATGAGCAGAGTCCTTCAAGAGATCGAGTCGTACAGTGACTTTGAATTGCATGACCTGTGCGTGCAATACGGAGCAATTGATGAGTTACGACAGCTACAACTGCCAATCGAAACTTTGCTGGCCTCTGCAAAGTTTGACTTTTTGCGAACATTACTGCCAAAGCTTGAGAAAGAAAATCACCGTGTTCTTATTTTCTCGCAATGGACAAAACTTCTCGACTTGCTAGAAGTGCTAATGGGTCACATGGAGTACCGATATTTGCGATTAGATGGATCCACCGATGTCCAGGAACGACAAGGCCTTATTGATACGTACAATGAGGACAAAAGTATTTTTGTTTTTTTGCTATCTACCCGTGCGGGTGGTCTTGGCATTAATTTGACGGCTGCAGACACTGTGATTTTGCACGATTTGGACTTCAATCCGACAGCTGATGAGCAGGCATGCGATCGATGCCACCGAATTGGCCAAACGAAACCTGTATCAATCTATAAGCTTGTTTCTGAGGACACAGTTGATGAAGATATATACAAACTCGGGATAGCTAAGACGGAACTGAATCACAAAATTTTAGGAAAGCTCAATGCCCACAGCGATGATACAAAGAAGGCCAAAACGTCGGATGCAGTCACCGTCGAAATGATGTTGGCTTCAGTGATATCAAATTACAAAAGTGATCAATCCAAAGTAAAACACGAGGAAATCTTAGATGGATAAATCGAGTTGGTCGCGGGCACATGTTGCATGTTAATAAAGTATACTTGGATTGTTTGTGCACGAATGTGAACGTGTTGCATGTTGATATAGTATACTTGGATTGTTTGTGCTGGCTCGAACTTAAATATGAAGAGGTGCATTTCACGCCGCTGGTAAGTACTTCCACTTACCATCAATCGGTGGAATTCTAAGAAACACCTCAGCTTTTCTAATCGTACCAGCGAGCTACTTTGACGAAACAATTTTGAATTGAATAAACTATTGTAAAAATCCCTTTTATCAAGCGTTCAACCAGAGCGAACAATTTAAAAACAACTATGTTATTGCTCTCACGACGTACCATATCATGGAGCACTACAAAATTACTTAAGACATGTTCACACAGGATGACTTATCGTAATCAAATCGCTTTTTTGTCTACATCGTCAGCTGAGCTTCGTCGATACCTCAAGAATTCTATCATCTGACGGATCTATTAAAAGCATGCCCGTATTCTCAGCTAAAGCAGCCGAAATTACGCTAGATTAGAGCACGCATTCAAACCATTTTATAGGTTTTTTATTAGAGCCAAAGAGGCCGTCGCCGTAATAAAACGTGGTGTCAGCGTGATTCAAGTCCGTCACGTAGAAAAGATTGCTGTAGTGAGCTCCAAAATCTTCAAGCGGACGGCCACCAGCACAGCTTTGGAACTCGACCAATCCGTCGTTCTTCGATGACTTGTGCGGAAGCGCAGATCCTAGCAACCAGTACTTAGGCTGGTAGGTTGAAAATAGTCCACCATACGAGTCGCTGCATATCACCGCGTGAGTGAGTGTCCGGTAGACTACTTGAGCTTCCTCAAACGCAATATTTAAGCTTGGAGAGGCCAATTTTCCGCCTTCATACGCTAATGACTTAGCTGATGCAGCCACAGGACATTGACCCGTGACGTTTCCGACAACTTTCATGAGAGTTGTATGTCCGCCGTCGCACGACTCCACGGCGTAATCAGTGCCCATGCTTCCACCCATCGGGGCGCTCATAGCGATCCATGAACTCGAATTTCCAAAAGAACACTTTCCATTGGCAATGGCCCCGGCCAACACAAGTCCTCCCATTGAGTGTGTGACGACAATCGTATCCGAAATTTCATTAGGTGAGCCCGTCTTGGTCATTGAAGCCGCAAGGTCGCACATATTTTGTTGAAGCGTGCTATTCCGCCAGCTTGTCTCGATCGAATTCCAGATCATGTACTTGAATTCCGTGCAACATGGTGCATGATCGGTCAAATTGCCCCAGTACCAGTCGAACGAATCTTGAAGTCCCACTTCCGCAAAGTCGATGCCAAGTCCGTGGATGAAGAGACACGGTCGCGGTACTGATTTGCAGGAGCATGTCGTCGAGGAAAGACCAAAAATAAGGTTCAGGTTACGTTCCTCGTTATTAGGAATTTCACCTCCAGTAAGCAGCGCTATTGCTATGTCACTCATCTCAGTAGCTTTTGTAGCAACAGCACAGGTTCCGAGGACGTGTGGCACCGCGATCAGTACACGATTTTTTAAATATGTGATTTGGATTTCTATGTCGCTACCATAAATGGAGATACCAGCAAGGCCGGAGCTACAAGCCGCCAGTGTAAGTCCAAAGGCCTTGACCATGAGTACTTGCCCCATCGTACATTCGATGTTTGAGCCTTCTGAGGTGGCTTTTAACGCTGGAGTGGCATCGTTAAGTGCAGTTAGCAAGTCCATGAAAGGTGGTAGCCCTTTCGGGTCCAAACATTGAGATATAGCCGATAAAGTTCGATTTTGAACGCTAGTTGTCGAGTAGGCGACTCCGCCTAACAGCGTGTAACGGGTGCGGGTCGAGCCTTCAATAAATTCCACATAGCCATCGTACAGGACTTTAAAACCGTCTTCTGACACGATAGGATTGGCATATACATCAAACTCTGACTGACTGTGGATTCGCATTGTGTTGCGCTTCATAGTGAAGTGGAGCTTCAGAGATGGCCAGTCCAAATGAGGGGTAGCGTGAACGGATGCATTGGATGTCTGAGCTGCTGAAGCTCCCGTCCAAGTCAACATAATGAGCGCAGCATAGACAACGACGAAGTACAATAAGCGGTACGCAGATGACTGGACACTCATAGTGTCGAACGTAGCTTTTTCAATAATGTCAGAACTTTGAGACCACGGGAGGGACCAGGACTTGAGTGGCTTAAGTGGCATGGTCTTGTTACCTGTCAGTCTTATTTTTTTTTTGTCGCTGTACGGTACGATTTGCAAGGGGCTATGTGACATTTCGCACGGCTATCACCGGGAGATTTCAGCTATCTATCACATACGTATGTAGCGGGTATATGTGAGTCCGGATCTTGTAATTTATAAAATCTGAATCCTTTCCGTTTATTTGTTCTTAAGAACTTGTAAAATAACTGAACTGGGCGGAAGTCGTTGTGAAAAGTTTCTTTACATCTAATAAAATTCGATTTATCAGAGGGGACAAAATCAACATTTGATAAACGTAAATAGATAACGGGCTCCCAGCTACAATTAACAGACGGGGTGATGCCATCTCTAAGTGTTGATCATCTCTAGGTGATTACCACTCTCTACTTGTTTGTGAGGTGAGTATACAATCATCGGTTGTCTGTTTGGTGGGTATGCCATCCACAAGTTGTCTGGGCCTAGTTTATATGAAACAAATAGTCAGCAGTACGTCAATGGCGGAGGTGGGATCGAGACCAATTATAAGCTTTATCGTGCGTCAATACCAAGATTGATTAGATTCTACAATTGAGCCCATGAGCGACACCATTGCAATTTTTAGCTGTAAAAGCAAGGTGACAGCTTACAATTTCATTAAAAGCGTAAAGCTGCTCGATCAAATTACTTATTGCACGTGACGATAAATTACCTATGAATTATGTAATTACAAAAGGATTATTTTTCGTGCAATGATTACACATGATGCCATTTTAATTGGTTCCCATCTCCAGCTGTTTAAAATATAGTTTACCATCTCCACCTGTCGGAAGATGTTTACCATCTCCATCTGTCTGAAAGATGGTTTACTTTCTCCAGTTGTTTATGCTAGGTATGTAATCCCAGTTGCCTGTTGGTGATGTTGGAAATTTTGTGTACGCTCAAACGTCAAAATGCCGTTTTATTGTAATCGTTTTGCAACGCATGAAATGGAGCACACAGTGGTTAAAGAACCGTTGTTGTGGTACATTTACTTTATGGGTAAAATAAACTTTTATCTCAAAATTGTCAGTTACTTAACTCCCATTTATTATGGGTAACAAATGTGGTCGCCGCCAGATATGAATAGTGACTCGAGTCCCAGTCGCTAAGCGAACAGTGATTGTATCACCTTCATGCGCTTTAAGCGCCTCAACGTATTGTTAACTTCCTTCAAGAGAAGGGCTTCGAGCATAATTGCAAGACGCTCCTGAGTCAATTAAAATTGACCGCGGCTTATCAAAGCCCTTTTTAGTCGCTTGAGCGACTGGCAAGTCAGGCTTGTACTCTCGCCCCGTGCCATTAAAAACCGAGCTAATTGGGGCTAGGTTCTGTTTATTCTCACCTCCTAGAGATTCAACAGAGCCTAGGTCTACCCAGTAGGGCGCCCCGCACCTACTGGGTATCGACATTTTCCCGCACCGTTTCAGATCTTTGTTATAGGTCGGAGTTGGAGCTCTTTCAGGCTTTGCCCGAATTTCGTTGGGTCAGGTCGGACGTAAATGTTCGTGCTTCCGCACATACATATAACATCTACGGATGATCTTATGCTGTTCCACAGCTTGAAGAGCCTCTTTTCCTTCCTCAACGAGGCTTGAATCCTTGGATTCCACTCCTAAACAAAAGGGTTTATTGGCGCGATCATTGAAGAGTCTGACATTAGCATGTCTGAGTTAATAGAATCTAAGTAAAAACATTAATTCTGAGCCCGACTCGGCAGAAATAAGTAGAACGGCACGTACTCCGTCGAGTGACACTCGTTGTAATAACGATTCACTGAATGCTGAAAGCATTGTTGGCTTAAGGCCGAATCAACGAGGGTGCAATATCCCTGAGATACGTGGAGTGGTACGTCTAAGCCCACCGAGTGTGGTCGGCCGAGGCGGCACCACACTGAGTGTCAATGGTGACAGTGTTGGCGGTTCGCCAGGGCATTTCGGGTCAAACCCTTCGAATGCACGTGAAACGACACGTTAACGTTCGCTGGATAAGGAAGTTGAAGCGCCTAACTCCTTGTCAGATGTCAAATTAGACACCATGTCTTGTATAGTACCAATACAGGCTGGAAAATCTGGGGACGTCTATGTCCCGGCCTCGAAGGGGCGTATTGTCTCCACTCCAAGACAGGATGGACACGAAGCGTGTATACCCTCACAAAGTGATGCGAGCGAGCAATTACATACACTTGTGAATGGTGTAACCGGTAACATTGAGGGAGAAGTTAGCCTTGCGGCAATCCCTTCGTTACATGCTCTTTTAGAGCTAGACGTAATGTCTATTGATGGGTGCTGCCGAGCCTTAAAGGCTGGCGACTTTTCTGAGATTGTGTTCATTCGTCCAACAATTGAGTTAAACTGATCGTCACTTCTAGACGAAGCTGTCCTGGATGACACAAAAGCTACACTAAGTGCGCGAAATAGGTCATCGATCCTTAAAGATCCTACGGATCCTTTCTATATCTTGATAAAAGAATTTCAAGATGTGGTATGCACTAATCCACCATCTGTTTTACCCCCGGATAGAGGTGTTTGTCATGAAATTGACTTGGTTCTGGGATTTGCTCGCCTTCCCGTCAGCTTGGACGCATTGCCGGCCGAACGCAAACGGTATCCCAAGTTCACAAGTACTGAGCTGGTGCGTTTGCTGGATCTGTTTAAGCAGTGTTTTGTTGTGACATCCGACCGCTACGTCGACTGGACCCAATTAGCCCACCAGATCAGTAAGGAGATCCTCGTATCGAAGTGGGCGTTTAAGGAAATCTTGCGCAAGCTGGCCAGCCAACAGAAATGGGTGTGGCTCCAATCCCACGGCTGTGGTCTCAGGTCGTGCAAACAGGCAATTCGGCAGGTCCGGACGGCACGACGGGCAAGCAGCGTCCCGTGTTTGATGACTTTATGTTTGATCCGAGATTTTTTTCGGTGGAAGAGGCGACCACGCTTCGTACCATTTGCTCATCGCGCCTTAACATGCCAGGTACTCACCGTCTGCGCGAGGGTACGGATGATGAATGGCCCATCATCATTAAGATTGCGGAAGGGCATATTGCCTGTCGTCGGTTGCCTGATTTTCTTAATTATGTCTTCGACAGCGACGAGCGGCTTCGGTTGTGTCGGACTGTCCAGGCGTAGGTCGAGGTACAATTGGTATTGAGCTGTACCTCGACCTGCGCCTGGACAGTCCGACACAACCGAAGCCGCTCGTCGCTGTCGGCATGGTCTTGATATCCCAATTGGACGTCGGACGACACACGCTATCACGGAGAAGATTTTGGAATCTGCGGAACTCGTGCGGGTCTGCTTGCCGGATCTTCCCCGTTCCCTCGGGTTGGCCAAGACGATTAGCTACAATCGTTCTACCCGGTCAATCCACTTCGATTCCCTTACGCGAGCCATTGCAAAGGTGCACCAAGAAGTCGTAGTGCCTTTTCAGGGCAGGGCGTACACGCTCGAGAATGTTCATCGATCGGTCAGGGGCTCGGTCTGGTTGAATCAGCAGGGTCCAGACGGGCGTTCGAGCCACCTCGGGCAGCATACACCTTTCTGCTGTATAATCTCACCCGGTTTGATGATATTGGGCGCATTGCTGCCTACCTCCACTCCAAGATACCGACGCATTTTGAGCTGGAGGATATAGACACCTGTACCTCAAACTCACGTACGTCCACCGCCTGCAAAGTCACCTTTCATCTGGCGGGTTGCCCGACCTTTCTACAAGAAAAAGTCAGACTGCTTTGGTTTGGGACCCCCATTATCATCGTATCTGGACGATAATGGGGGTCTCAAACCAAAGCAGTCTAACTTTTCCTTGTAGAAAGGTCGTCCGGACGTGGGCCGTCGCCTCCAATATTTGCAGTGTGGTACGCTCGGCCACCCGGCGTCGAGATGTCAGTTCACCGATGCGCAATTACGGGGGCCGGGCGGGCTGGAGGTCCGCGAAGCCGAGGTTCTCGCTGTCGAAGACCTGGCTAAACCTTTTAGTAACCCAGACGAAAGGCGGCAGATGGCAGATGGCGCAGCGACGACGCCTTGTGCAGCAATCAGCCGATGCAGCGGCACAAGCTGCGGTGACGCCGACGATACCGGTCGCCACTCCCGGTCCATCGCCGGCTGCCGAGCCCCAGACAACAGGTATACCTATCCAATCAGTGTATACTACTAAGGCCACGCACGAGGGCCCGCCGCCTCCGACACCAAAACCCCGGCCCGAACAGCCATGGCTGAGACGCCCCCTTCGAGGGGTCGTCGGCCTTGGCCCCCAGTTCAGCCTCCCCCGCCTCAGCTGAACGTCAGCAGCGGGAGTTATCACGTTCTCAAGGAGGATGATCGGGCAGTGGAGGGTCCGTCTTCCGCACCGGAAAGCAGGGTCGCCTCTGCACCTCCGCAGCCGGAGACTGGAATTTCCCCTGCTCCTGCTTATTCGGCACGGCGGTCCCACTCCCGGCTGCTGCCGGAGGATCAGGCCCGGAAACAAGCAGCCGGCATCCGGGGCCCGGCTCTCCTAATCCAGCAGCGTCGGGAACGGCTAGCTTGCGAAAAGCTTTCAAAGCTGCTGCCGGACAGGCAATGTCACTTGATACCCATGGATCCTAAGCCGCCAGTAGAACCCATCCACATGGGCGAACTTGTGAGCATTCTGGGACTTCGGAAAATTAACACCCCAGCAAACAGCAATTGTTTAGCGATAGCTCTTGCTCAGGCAGTGGCTGAGTCTGCCTTGGCCGCCCCTACCAAGGATCAGGAGCTTCTTACGGCCCGCATCAAACGAGGTATCGCGTGTACAGGACTCTTGAATTTGGAGGATCAGCTCCCTCACGACTTGCGGGAGCAGGCACTTAAAAATGTTGGCCGTGGGTGGGCGTCGATGACGCGCACGGAGTCGGCTTCTCAATTCCGCTGGGTTTTGACGGACTCTGCGGCCACCCCATCGGGGAGAACTTCGCAAGTGCCTACGGACTGTTGGGGGGGGCAGTGACACACTTGGCATGGCAGCCACGTTTTTACAGAGAGACATATTTGTCGTTCAACTCGAGGAAGCCACCACTCAGTGGCGTTGCCGCAAGTATCAATCCGTTTCGCTGACTATACAGGGCCGAGCGGTGGCGTCTGCTAAAGAGAACCCTCTTTCTGTTATGACGTGTATCGACGAGCTGCAGGCGGCCAAAGGCGCGGCGCCCCGGGCTCTACCGTTAGTGTTGCGGTTTGGTGGCAGCCACTACTCGGCATTGCTCCATTCGGCTGGAGTGGCCAATCCGTTAAACCTTACCGATATCCAGGACGAGCCGAGTGCTGCGTCGCCGCAGGATCCGGTCCAGTCCTGCAAGGACGCTAGGGCCCCATCGTTGGTATTATTGAGGGAGAAAAGGTCTTCGGCACTGCTCTCGGACGACAAACGCCATCCAGACAGCGGCGACCGAACGTCGATCGTCGTTTACGAAACTGAGGACGCGGTCGCTCGAACCTCGACATAGCCCTCTTCTCACTTGGCTCTAAATTCTACTTCGAGCAGCCGTAGCGAACCCGGGCGAGCCTCTTCGGCACGAAAACGGGGGCACGGCGGCTCTCCCCCTCTCCTGCTGGCGTCTGCCGATCCAGGAGCCGTCGTTTTAGTCGGCTCTCACCACAAGAAATGTCAAATTCGTTAAGACTTAGGGAATTCCTCGCGAGCCGAGCCGGACGACAGAATCGATCGGGACGATTGGCCAGAGCTCTTGAGTTATCTGGGAGCCGAATGGCCGGCAACAGCAGCTGCACCGTATCCTCTAGTTTATGGCGACTCCGGCGGGTGGGAGGCTACGGCGCGTTTGGAGCCGAAATTGTTACTTCATAACTTGCGCCGCTTTGTCTTTCCGGACGAACTACTTGCTAGCCTGTCCGATACAGTTTTCGTACAGTGGACGGCTCTGTAGCGCCGGGAGTGCTTATAATCCGGGCTCCCAGCATACCGACAACGAATGACAGAGCTACCCACTGGTGTTTGGCTCGACCAATGGATTGCTCGCAAGCAGCAGCGCCTTTCGCCGTCTCTGCTAGCCCCTCTGATTGACAATTCCGACGATTGGCGAAAGCTGCGGGGATTAACTATGCGGCGGACGACATTTTACGGTTGAGTTACCCGCACAGACGCGTCCGAATGAGTCACCACCTCATGTGTGCCATCGTTTTTGACAACGAGATTTTTGCGCTGACGGGGATGGGTGCAAAGCCGGTACGCCCTCCCGAGCAACTCCGTTGCCACTTTTGCTTACTTCGGACCAATAGTACCTACAAGGACACGTACTACCCAGATGGGATGCTCCGATCGACTGGACCTCTCTCGTTCGATATTTTACTACTGCTTTGGCCCCTGCAGAGCAGTGGTTCCCCCTAGAGTACTAAGGACAGCTTACAGCAGCATCCCTTCTTCAGCCCCAAAGATCCTTTCCTTGAGGAATCTGACGCCTATGGCCGGCATCGCAACCTTCAAAACTGGTCTACGTTCTGGGCTTCAGCACCCAATCCACCGGATTATCAGGGTGGGGACAGGCTGTATATTTCCCAAAATTTAAAAGGCTTCAAGGCTATCGCTCGGGGTGGGTGGTTGTCGGCGTGGCGTAGTGCGCCTCAGATCCGTCGCCCGCTGGCTTAGTGTATTCAGGCGACGCATGTACACAATGATGAGGAGGCAGGTAGGCTGAGCTCCAGGTGGGCTCAATTATGGGGTCAACACCTTGATCTCGACGCTCCTCCTCTATCGTTCTGGAGTATTGGCTCTTTTAGCCACGCTGGTGTAGCTATTATTCTTACTCCCCATTCTGCTCGTACAGCTTCGACCCGAGCGATCGCAATTTCTATTGGGGAGGACGTTCTGCTAAATGTGTACGCGCCTATACTGCGGGGTGAACGGGAAGACTTCTTAACTTCCCTTTTTAGCTGAGATTTGGTGGCCTCCAACACTATTTTGGCGGGCGACTTTAACTGCGTCCAGTGCCCTCTACTAGATCGGTACGGCATTCACCACTAGCACCGGTCGGAAAGTCCTGCCCCGGACGCGGTAGTTGCGACACTGCGCTTGGCGAATGCGAGAGAACTTCGAGATCATGCGGATGACGAGGGCACTGGCGATCCTACTGACCATTTCACATACTGGAATGGGGACCGTGCCAGTCGCATTGATCGTTTCTATGTGCCTGAGGGATGGGTAGATCGCGTTCTGTGGGTTGAAGCGCGGTTGCCATCAAATCAGACGGACCATTAGGAGGTTGTGCTACACTTACGTGACCTCAACGAACCTGGTCCGTCAAGTCGTCATGGGCGGGTTACATATCGATTCCTTCATCGAATCCTGGCAGGATCATTGATGCACTCGTCGCGAAAATGGACGGCATGGCTATCGGTCAAGGCGTTTCTACCCTCACTTCGGATGTGGATGTTACAGAGTGTCAACAGTGCGTTCGACGCATCCGGAAGCGGGTCAAGCAGCGCAGAGCGCGATTTCGTCGGAAAATGCAGGGTAAAGCTCGGCGACCTCTCCTCACCCGGCCGCAATTCATCTCCTGCAATATGGAGGAATTACAACAGGAACATCTGGTGCGACTGGGCCAAAAGCTCTCCCGGACGGCTGACCAGTTGCGCTATTTTTATAGGCGGGTTATCGACTGTTCACGCAATCAAACAGTCACAACGATTTCGCGCCTCCACGGCCCGCATTTCACCCGGGAGATGACTCGCGGATAAATTTGCCTCAGAATTGTTTGCAGTCCTTGGCAAAGTTCATCGCAAGAAGCAGAGCGCGGACTTACCATCAGCCATTCGCCATTTCTTCAATCTACTCACAGACCGGGTCTTGTCTTCTGCCGACAACCGGGCTCTCTTGGCTGATTTTACGGAAACTGAAGTCCTTGCCGCCGTCTCTGGCCTCAGTCGACACAAGTCGGCCGGACTGGACGTGCTCAATAAGGATTTTTACAAGGATACGGCGGCGCTTCTTGTCCCCGCCCTGGTTCAGCTCAGCAATCAAATTTTAGCTGGAGCTGATCCTCCGCCTTATTTTCTAAAAGCTTTGATCATACCCTTGCGGAAAAAGGGAGACTCGGTGGATGCGATGCATAACAGACCGATTTCTCTAATCCAAACCATTACAAGATCTTTGCGAAAGTGCTGGCCTCACGACTGCAATGCGTATAACCAAAAGTCATGGGCAACTCGCATCAAGGCTTCGTACACGGACGCCAGATGTCTAAAATAGTGTTGATGATGCTCGCTCAACTGGCGACAGCAACATCGGATACAACTATATCCGCCGACGACAGCCCGAGTGATCCTCCTACTGGATTTCCGCAAGGCTTATGACACGGTAGATCGCGAATACCTGTATGAGGCTCTTCGCCATTTGAATTCGCGGAAAGGTATGTTCGGCTTATTACTCGCCTGCATACTGGTACTACGGCCGCGTTCCTTGTAAATAAGGAACAGTCTCGTCCCATCTCCGTCGTTTCCGGTATTCGGCAGGGCTGTCCACTCGCCCCTTTGCTATTTCTCGTCGTGGTGGAGTTATTGGGCGTTGCGGTACAGCAATCACCGGATTTTATGGGGCCTCCTGTCCCTGGACGACATCCGGTTACGCACATTTTCTCGGCGTTTGTGGATGACTCGACGATATTTCTAGAGAAGGCCAGTCAGCTGGAGCTAGCGCTAGCTCTTGTCTCTCACTTTGGGACCCTATCGGGTCTTGTTGCTTATCCGTCCAAGAGTCAGCTCATTTGTCTTAATCGGGCTGCGCACGTTGCCAAAATGCGGGGCATTCCGGACCTTCAACAGGCGGACACGGTGCGGTACCTGGGCTATCAAGTAGGACTGAGTACCTTACACAATCGCAACTGGGCGCTTCGCATCCGGAAGCTTCAACGTCGGTTAATGACAGCTTCCAGGGTGGCGACCGGTGTGGCGAATAGGGTGTTGATCCTCAACTTCATCATTCTCCCGTCTGTTCTGTTCACGGCGGCGGTTTTTGATATGCCTGAGTGGGCACGACTTGCTGTTCACAACCTGTACAAACAATTATTTGGGCTCATGTGACTTTAACGGAAGCCAGCCGACATAAGATTAACCCGGGACTACTCTTCACCCCCAAAAAGGCAGGGGGGGGTTGGGTCGGCCTCTTTGGACGCGGCTATTAAAACGCAACTTACCAAGCACGCTTCGCATTGGCTCACACAAGCTCAGGACAAGTATTTTGGAGCCTGGTGTTCGTGGGCTTATTAAGGCCGGCCGACTAGTTCGAGCCTGGTTCTCCATTGCAGGACGCAGGGGGCTGGGGCCTTACCATGTATCGGGGCACAGTACCCAAATTCCTGGGTCCCTGACGTCGACAAGCTTCTACACCCTACGGTAGAGCAATCCACCATACTCCGCGAGCGGGTCCGTGTACTACCAAACCGTCCTCCACGGCGCCAGTAGCTGGTGGGAGGAGGAGGAATGGGTTTTGTCGTATCATCACCCTTTCCTGGATAGGTTACCTGCCCTCTATCCTCAACAGTGTGCGTTACATCGCTTTTGGGGAACACTGGGCTGGAGTAATAACCCGTTGATCCAGGACGGCAATGGCCTCCCGTTAAAATCTTCTACCTACGTCCGGATCACGACCTGTCCCATCTCGGACCTGCACATTCGACGAACAGGGCCAACTGAAATTATTTTTCGCATTACGCCGGCTGGACCTCGAGCTATGCAACACTTGAAGCCTAAACTCCAACGGTGGGCGACGGCAATCTTGCTGGCATCCTTTCCGGTTCCCATTGAGGAGGAATTAGCGCTAGAACCCGTGCTGGTCCTCCGCCATGCACCTCCTTTTCGACATGATTGGACCTGGGCCTCGATGCAACAAGGTCGAGTGGTCGGGAGGCAAGAGGGGTCCTTAGACGTCGCTGACCAGCCAGTCGAATTGCAGCAGAGTGCGGATGGAATTCGGTGGTTTTTCGCCTCGCACCTACCGGAGTTGGATACTAATTCGGACAAGGATAGATCCATTTGGGCCTTACGCCTGCGTCGTCACGGCGTCGTGTTTTACTCCCATCCCAAGCATCATGGCTTACCTTGGGCCGTCGCCGAGTCGGTCGCGAATACAGCTATACGCAACGCTATTTCACGCCTGGCGTTCACGTTTCACAAACGACTTCTTGCTGTCGCATTGCGACCGCTGATGCAGCGTCTGGACGCCGTCTGTGACTTAGATCAGTGGCAGCGGGCTGCCGCAAATGAAGACCCGTCACACGTTAAGAAGCATGCCAATGGCCTGTCCGACCATGCCTGGACGTGTTACCGAATCGCCACTAAGCAACTCAACCTGTACCATGCCGGCCGTCCGGCGGACAATAGTTGCCGGACGTTATCGGCGTGTCACGGTTGCAAAGAAACGCCGGCTCACATCTTTTGGAACTGCTCCAAGGCGCGCGCGTGCTGGGGTAAACTCATTGGCCATTGGACAGGAGAACGGGCTGAGTGGCCGTGGGGAGCGCGTTTTAACCCTACTGTCATGTCTTTTCTCCCGCGCCAATCACGTATGCTTTGTCATTACTTGTGCCGTCCTCATCCACACCACCACCACACAACAACATGCTTCCACCTCGACCTCGAGTGTGCCTGCCGGGACCCGGGGAGCCGATGCTCTGCAGGTGTCCTTGCGGGACCCGGAAGCGAAGCATGCTACTGGGAAGGGGCGACCGAATGGTGGCATCTTCTTTGATACACGTCTCGGAGCACGAGGGGGGGTTTGCATGTTCTACCCGAGTGCCGTCGCTCTGCAGTTTAGCCCTTGTGCTCCGCTGCCCCATCAGGCAGTATGCCGCAATCCCTGGCGGGTGAAAAAAATGTACCAGTCCTGAGCGGCCAGGGCGGGTGACGGGGTAAATGACGAGGCGGACAAGCCAAACGGCGCGCGAGGATGGTGGACTTGAAGCCCCGTCACGGCCGGCGGAGTCGTCTTCGCCGCGCAAACTCGTAAGAAATGATTATAAGTCACGGCGACCTTAACTTAAACCAAGTCTTTTCCCGAAGGTGCCCAACGGGGATTACAGATCTGTAAAAAATTAGGAATTGAAGCGGAACAATTGCTAATTTTGATTTTGGGGTATGTGTTAAATCAAAACGGGTGTGAAATTAATTATATGCAGAAAGGGTATGGATTTAAGAAGGAGGTAAAAATTTGGGGAGAGGGTGTATATTTAAGGAAAAGGGTGTGAATATAACATTTCACCGATATAAATTCCTACGTAATGATCATCTATCTACTAACTTCAATATAAACCAAACTATGTATAGTGCCTCTTTGCAGTGCTCAATCGTGTCTAGTAACGATTGTCGTGGTTGGTCTGAATTTAAATCAATTAATCAACAGAGCTGTTATCTTGTTGCTTCAATATTATCATATTTGGTAAAATTGGAAATTTTACGTAAAATTCTTAGATGATAAAAAATTATACTTCTTTATTTTTTGTTTCTTTTTTTAGGAAACTAAATTTATTATTCATATCATAGGACATTTATTTTATGAAACAGGACACCTCGTTTCATCCATTGTTGGCCCCGAATTGGTAAACGCGGCCGATTATTTTGTTGCCTTATCCAGTGAAACATACGCTTTTGCATACAAAAAGATTGAAAAAAGGTGAACGGCATTTCAAAAAGAGTATTTATTGTCCTCACAGAGATCTTGACCACAGTACGCAGCTGTTTTGTTAGAAGTTAAGCCCGCATTGCCAGACAAAGCGATGTTGCACACCATTTCGTACAAGATATCAATACTAGCGCTTTTTAATGATTTTCTCGCTCGAGCACCTTTCCAACGTTAAGGCTCGCATTGAAGCCATGTTCAATTTCAAGGATCAACAGGTTGTGTAACGGGGTGCGCCGTTACAATAGCTATTATTTCGTATCAGAGATGGTGACGGAGAAAAAAGATTATTATCCTGTAATTATTTCCATAACATTTCCAACATTATCGTGCCATGTAATATTGTAGCAAGCAATGCGACAGCTCTGTCGATTGATCGATTTTAAGGTCTAAACCAACCCCGCGAATCGCTGCAAGACGCACAAATGAGCGGTCCACAATGGACGAAATTGTCTATGAGAGAACTCGGATGGAACGTTCTACATCCCAATCCTGGGAGTCTTTGAAAGACAAATTCTTTGCATAGGGTTTTGACCGAATTCCGGGATGTAATTCCTGATTTCGTACCGTGCGGGTTGCTTAAGGATAAAGGCACTCGACACGAAATCGACTTGAACCAAAAAAGCGAAATACTGTGTCATGAAGCAGTGGCCATTGCCTCGTGAACCAATATTTGCAACGAAAAATTCATTGCCGATCGCTTAGCAGCGGGCCATGTGAGGAAGTCGACCTCCCGACATAGCACTCCGACCTTATGTGTGTCCTTCTGAGTCGACGGTTTACGGTGGAAACGGATCACAAAGGCATTGAGATGATCTTAACCCAGAAGACAACGAATCGGTGAGTTGTACGATGGGTCAATGAGCTTGCTGAGTTCCAACCGTTGTCCAAGTAGATTTCCGAGAAAACCAGCACAGTCGCTGGTGCATTATCACGAAATCCGGAGTTGAGCGAATCGCTGCCCAAGTTAGCTTGTAGTAGCTTCTGGATAGCTCACAATCGTGAAATCGTGGTGATTGTTGTCCCAAACAAGGTGACATTCGCTCAAACAGCAAAATCGATATATCTGTGGACCAAGGAGCTACAATAGATAATCAAAAAGCTTAAACAAGGTAATACAGTGCCCAAGTATTCCTTACAAGATGGTACGCTGTACTACCAGACTGGAGAAGACGAGACTCCACTTTGTATATTCCAGATGACGAAGATCTCAAAATCCGAGTTATCTGTGAGAACCACGATGCAATAACGGCAGGCTATCCGGAGTGCTACAAAACCTTCTTGGCAGCACTATAGCAAATATGATGAAATACATCCAGCGATATGCCAATAAATGCGAGATGTGCCGGCGCAATTAGGCAGGGCAAACAAACCTGCCAGAACTACTGCAACTGTTAGACATACCTTCCGTTTGATGGACCGACAGATCGATGGACTTCGCCGTGTCTTTCCAACCAGTGATGAATGGAATACTGCCATCATGGTAATTGTCGATCGCATCACAAAGCGAGCAAAACAATTCCGATAAAAACAACCGACAAAGCAACGGAGATCGCCAACACATTTATTGAAAACTATGTGAAAGATTATGGACCCGATCGCGACTCCAAATCTTGTTTAAGTTATGGCAGAGTCAACCTCAACTGAGGCCAAACGGAAAGAACGGATCGTTTTGTCGAAGTTTATCTTCGAGGCGTCGTTAATCCAGCCTAAGTTGACTGGGACAGCTATTTGCACTTGGCAGAAATTGCTTACAACCGACGAGTACGTTTAATGATTGGAATGTCACCCTTCAAAACCGATTTAGGGTGTGTAGCCTATATGCTAAATGATGTGGCATCAAATCCTATTCCAAACTTTAAAAAGGGCCGCGCCAAATTCATGTTGTAGGAACTCGGTGATAGTCGCATGTTGATCATCTCTGTGTAGATCGCAAAACATGGCAGCCTGCCTTCGGTCGAACTCATACATTCGAACGCTCTCTATTCAAGGCGCTTAAAAGCGTTAATCTTTCACGCGTTGCGTGGAAGCCTACTTGGTGGGATTAAAGGCTCTATCCTTCTTTATCGAACATGTCCATGTTGGATGGAGCGTGCGTGGCCATTGAACGGACTACGAAGTGCTATCAGGTGTAACGGGACAGTTTTTGCTAGGACTGATAACAGTACTAGCCAATATGCACTTCGAGGAGCTCTAAGAACCCGTTCGTTCTCAGGAAATACTATTGCCGGCCAAACATCGGCCACGTAGTTAACATCTGTGACAAGTACGCAGATCCGCTTGACTTTATTACTACGCAGATTAGGCAAGAACCGCTCCGGTTCTAGCGTTGACAATTGAGTTATCTCCGAAATTAACTTTAGAGGCGCTATAAGATGAAAAAAGAAACCTTGCGTCACCAGTAAGGCAAATAACAGATAATAATTTTGGGACAGCAGCATTCGCGTCGACCCGAAAGCTTAAAGATCCAAATTTCTGAGTTTAGGGCAGTCGAAGGCGACTCCTTCCTTAAATGGATCGTCGAGTGGAGACGACGCCATATAAGTTTGCCGCACCGATGACGATGCGACAAAAGTGAAGTTTGGCATGCCCGTCTTGGCCGGACGAGCCAAATCTTGGCCTCAAGCTCAAGCTTTACTACCCATAAGTGTTTAAAATGTATTAGATCTGTAAGACTCAGCTCAAAAAAACGTTTGAGTCACCACGTGCCGAATTCAGCGCTCAAGCAGACCTCCTAAATTTGCAACAGGGCAAGTGTGATCGCCTATGGCCAGCGCACACAATACATTGCGCGTTTTATCGTGCGTTATCCAATTCATGACAAACTCAGGTAAATGTGTTCATCAAGGGTTTTGCGGGTTGGTTCAGGCTCGAATTAAAGTCGCTAGATAAAGGGAACACTGTAGCGGAACATGCGAACTTAAGCATGAAACAGGCTTTCATCCACTCGGCTGCTTATCGTCCACCGAGAGGACAAGAAGTCGGAGGTCCCGAACCATTAAACCTGTACTATGTCTAATGCGAGAAACTTCGCTCTTTAAGCTACAAACATCTACAAAAGTGCAATCGCTGTGAAAAAAAGGCCACTATGCCTATGAGTGTAGTGCCTACGCCAAGTGCCTAAAATCACTGAGCGAAATGATCGACCTCCCGCTAAGAATAGTGAAGGCATCGAGTGCGAAGTTCTTCTAAATCGCAATGATGAGACGAATCTTACAGAAAACAGTCGATGTCAATGGGCGCCGATCGCCCTACTGATCCAGCAACGTCAAGAGTTTGCAGGTCTCTTGACGTTGCTCCTCCTGTAGAAACATTGTGTGTAATTGACACTGGTGATGAGGCTATGTCATATTAATCACCCGTCTAAACAAAGTGGCACTAAAGTCCCTAGTCGATTATGGGGGCGTCGAACAGTTGAATCCAATTCCAATCGCGAGAAGATCGTAGGCTCACCTTCGTTGCGCGCGATATACCTTTAACGAGGATGACCTAGTAACAGTCGCATATGTAACAATTTTGAAATGTGTAGTTGGTATCCAATTTACGTTAAAGAATACACACGCAGTAAGACGATGATTTTATCGTAGTGGATTCGGATGACAAATTTGATGTCATCCTTGGTTTACCATGGCTCAGAAAGCACGAGCCATATATTGATTGGCAGTATTAAGCCGTGACGATGCCTGTATCTCATTCATCAGATGGCCATCTGGCAAACGACATATAGTATTTACAAGCAACAGATGTAATGCGATGGCCTCACTTGTGGGTTCGATCGTTAGCACGTCTGCACAAGACCTACCCATCTCAATGTAGTGTTAGATTCCGACGACTGTACACTAGAACATGCATCGTCAAAGTTCGACCACTCGAATTTATCGAGTGAATTGAAACAAGGATGCTTGCTTGAAAAGCAACATCCAAGAAAATTTAAAGCGCCAATCTGTAAGAGACATTGCAAGAGAGTCGTGCTGCGGTTTCGCAACCACAGCTCGACGCAGTGGGGAGTATACTCCCTAAATAAATACAGGAATAGGTCCCACAAAACGTGAGGGGAGGTTCTTAAGATTCTGAGGGGGTGAGTTCCAAGGTACCCTTGGAATTAAGCTTCAAAGAAGAAACTGAGACAATTAATGTCTCAGTAAAGAATGGGTCAAGTGTAGGCGCTTATACACTTGATGTAATAGCGCCTCCGAAGTTAACTTCGGAGATAATTTTACTGGCTAGAACCTAATCGGTTCTTGCGTGATGTGCGTAGTGACAAAGTCAAGCAGATCTGCGTACTTGTCACAGATGACAAGAACGTGGCCGATATTCGGTCTGCAATAGTATATCCTGAGAACGAACGGGTTCTTAGCAGCTAATCGATGAACGAAACTGTCCTCGATGAGAAGACTCGGATTGAACATTTACGTCCCAATCATGGGAGTCTTTGAAGACAAAATATTTTTATGTAAGGATTTGATCGAGTTCAAGGATGTAATCCCTGAATCCGTACTGTACGAGTTGCCTAAGGATAAAGGCACTCGACACGAAATCGACCTGAAATCAGATTCGAAAATGCTATGTCATTCAGCAGTGCCTTGTGAACAAGTTATAGCGATCGACAAATTTCTTACTGATCGCTATTCTGCGGCCACGTGAGGGAGTCAACCTCCCCGCATAGTTCTCCGACCTCCCGTGTGCGTAAATCAACTGGAGGATGGCGGATTGTGCATGCTTTAATATATTGAACGCTGCAACGGTACTGGCTGAAACGCGTATACAAAGAAAAAGAATTTATAAACGGAATGTCATATAGTAGAATCTTTTCATCAATGAATCTGATTGATCAGATCCTCGTGCGTAAATAGGATATTCCGTTCGCAGCAGTTAGTACCCCAAGTGGAATGAAATGGGAGTGACTAGTTAGGCCACAGGGCTTACCATTGCCTTTGCAACATTCAATAGATATAATGGGCCACAATACAGGTTTGAAACAAAAAAAAAATTACGTAGACAGGCGCTGTGCACGAATATCGGGCACAGCGTTACAGATTATTATTGTTTTATTATTAAGGGCCAGAAGACCGAATATGGACCAATTACAAATACCTGAGATAAGTGGTTCCCGAAAAGCGGGAAGCACGGTCGTACTTAGTACAATTAAAATCTTGGTAGAAATTAAATCAATAAAATTTTACTTGGTACCTATAATTAGGCTGAAAGCTTCCTCAAGCTGCATGAAAAACTGAAGAAGCGTGTATTTGCTGCAGAAAAAATAATACTTCTTAGGTGCACCGAGAGGACACACGGCTAACGCCTTTTTCTTTTCAGGATCGGGGCATACACCGTATGTATTTGTAAGTTCCCCGGCTTAGTGGCATACTCGCATAAGTACTAGCGCAACAATGCCTAAATTCCAGTACATTATTTTGTTTGTTGATGAAAAAAATGGTAATGGAACGCTAATTGATAGCGTTACTTTGAGGGTATCAAGCGAATCTTGGTGCAAAGTTGTGCATGTTTCATCGCAAGGAGTTCCGTTTCTGCTCTGAATAGTTGCGCAAAGCTGATTGAAGCTGGCGTTACTGATAGCAGACGGCGCGCTATGCACTGTCTGTATCGTATTGCATTTACGATGGGCCGATTGCAATACCGCTGGCGTCACAGACCACATGAAACAAAAATGGTCTGTCATGGTCCGCAATCGCTAAGATTAGCAAAAGTTAGGCATATCTGTTAGGAGATTAACTGCTCGTTTTTTATAAAAATTGCGTTTGTACGACGGCCGTAAAAAGTCCACACCACTTGCAAAGAATGGCGAGATAGTTCTCTTCTCATTAATTCTTCTTGGAATGCAAGCCAGGACAACATAACGTTGTCGCTGATGTCTTTATCCGCAAGCCTGATTTTGAGCCGGCTGTGCAAATCAACAGTGGGGATAATCCCACTGTGCAACAATCAACAGTGAGGATAAGCTTACTTTTGCAACAATAAGTTATCCGTCGTCAATAGTACTTGACGACGCATAAAGAATCTATCGAGAAGAAATGACTTTTAAAGGTTTAATGGATCACCGCAAAAATTCAGCACAAGATTGCTCGAAATTGTATCGATCATTAATAGATCGATGCACAACACGCAATGGTTTACGGTATTATACTGCTACTGCTGGCGACAATCCTCGTTTTGTCAATCCTTCTTATAATGATTTGCGTTCACGCATCATTTTCGAGTGTCAGGATGCACCAATAAGTGGACATCGTGGACGTGATAAAACTTATCTCACGATAAGACGCGATTTCTGCTGACCACGCCAGCATAAATATGTCCGCATGTACGTACTTGATTGCGAAGTTTGTCAACACGTGAAGCCTCGTCTTTCATTCCGCGCTCCGTTACAATCTCTACCTGTTCCTGCAGAGTTTCGGCATTCCGTATATATGGACTTTGTCTTCGGATTTCACGAAGACGATCACAAGAATAATAGCATCCTTGTGTCTGTGGATGATCGATTCAGCAAGTTAGTATATATTTTTGCAGCCCCGGACTCGATACCAGCGGAAGGCTGTGCTTTTATCTTTATAAGACACAGTATTTCGACTCCATGTAATGCCTTGTGAATTCGTTTTGATCGAAAACTTCGATTTACGACGAAGATTTGGCAATTCGTGCTCAAAGCACTTGGCATAACGGGGGTTTCGCCCTTCGCGATATACTTATGCACTAATTTATTACTGCCCACAATCGTTGCTACACGTTGAAGTAGATTTACCGTCGACAGTAGGACTCAGCGAAGCTATCAACAGAGAGGCGAATGATATCTCCGCAGTGCGCACCGAGCGCACTGAAAACAAAAATGAGTTTGCAGGACGGATCAACAAGCAGTAGCTCGCTTCGTGCAGGATTCCGTCGCTGATGCGATGGACCAACAGAATTGGAGCGCTGATAAAATGAAAGAGCAAACATTCGTTTATTTAAATTTAATGATCTACTTTCACTACTTTAGTTTTTGTCGATGCTGAGTATATCAAGCCAGAATATTTTCAAAGTCCACAAAAGCATTATTGCTATTTCTGAGATTGACATTTTATAATTGTTTATGATTAGTTGGTACTTTTCGCATTGACTGTCAAGTCAATGTGTGATGAGTAAGAGCGAGATCTGTCTTTGCTCGAGCGAGTCCCTTCTCTTTTAAAATATAGTAACTCTCAAACGAGGTGGTTGGTTATACGTAGGTTTGCGGCCTTATAAGCTATGCGCCCGGGCTTTGACACCATGAGCAAACAAAAATTGGAATTGAAATAAAAGCAAAAAGTGCTAATGTGCAGAGAGAAGCACAATAGTACTCTCTTCTCACTCGACCGACATCAGCACTTTAGTGACCGTTAGGTAAGGGTGATGTGACAGTGTGTCCTGTTACATAAAAAAATCTCTTTTAAATTTTATTTTTTATTTCCAATTTCTCGGAGACGCGGTTGTTCAGATATGCGGCAATATCCTTAAAACGAAAACGTTGTGCCATCTCAAACGGCGTAGCATCGTCATAAAGTGCCGCTCGAGCCATTAAATCAGCTCCAGCTTGCACCAATTCCTCCACAAGATCAAGCCTATTTTTCTCTACTGCCTTGTGTAGTGGGGTCATCGTCGTGCGAGTACATACTGCATTGACTTGCTCCAACCGTGCATTACCAAGCGCCCTTTTTAAATCAAGTAAGCATGTTTTTTGTGCGACACTGTCGCTATTCTCAATTATTTGGTGCAAATTAATCGGCTCCATGCAGTTCCCATTTTTTCTCTGCTCGCGTTTCAATTCCACAAGAAGTAGCTCTCGGGCAAAGTACTTCCGATATCTTTCCAGCAGTACTTGCTCTGAATATGTATACGCTCGCTTCGGCTCTACGTCCATATGTTCCTTTGAAAGTGATTGTGTCGCCAATGCGTACGTAATGTCGTGTCCAACAAAATGAGCGAGCTTTCCACCGTCAGGACGAAATAAAGTCGAGTTCTTTACATCATAACACCGCCCTTGAAACGTTATCGTCCGCATATTTTTGAAATCTTCCTTTTCATACGTTATTGCTTTACTCACAGTCTTTGAGACAAATCCAAGCGGACACTTGCCACCTGCGTTCTGTCCAGCATCTTTCGGCAGCAGCTCCGCCCTAAACAAATCCCATTTCTTACCGACGTAGTGATCGCTTAGCTGGGCGACTACCTTGTAGCGAGAATACAAGCGCATAAACCATTCTTGAATTAGCTCAAATCGTCGCTTTACGGCCTCTCCATCGCCCTGCAGCTCGTCCAACGGCCATTCGTGGTCCAAGTAGCTCTCCACTGCTTTCGCGTCATCCGCAGCATCCAGTACAAGTCCCAACTGCAGCAAAAGCGACGTGACGTCGTGGCCAACCCATTTGCTGTAAATCCCTCCATATTTTGGCTCAAAAAATGGATCTCCGGTCACATCAAACGCTGTGCCGCACAACGCCACCCAGCACCCTGATGTTTGCAGCTTCGACAGACTCACACGCGGTGCTGTAGCCAGCCTCAAGGAAGACATACTCTTACGACGTAGAAGTTTGACAACTTTGATCCCAAAGAAGCCGCACACAGCAATCACGGCGCCCAACGCTATTGTCAGCAACAGACGCTCCGTGGTGGCCGTCATTGAAGTCAATAAACGTATTATGTCAGCGAATCCTCTTCATTACCGGTATTTCCACGAGCCATAAAACTTCAAGTTGACGGTTTGTGATGTTGCCAATTAAAAGCCTGCCAACTAGCTTGTAGATTGATACTACTCACAATATGTAGATAAAATAAAGCTTGAAACTTGGTAAACACAAGTACAGCTTGACAAGCGTGAATTTCCATTCTGGACTAGCAAATGTTTTACTTAATTGTTTCACTCAAAAGCGGGATCTTCATCGGTCAACAGTTTGGCAAAAGCTGATCTAAAACATTTAAAAATGTGTCTTGTACAACGCATCGACCACCGAAATATGACTCGGACGTTGAAGTGTGTCTAATTAATGTTTAACTGACCCCCCACCAGTCCGATCGACTCATTTTTGAAACTCACAATGATCTCTGATTGTCCGCCCGTCGCGGCGTATGCGGCCGGTATCGCCATGGAGGTCGAGGGACCACCAAAACATCCGAGACAGACCGAGCGCCTACTTCATAGTCTACGCGTCCGGGGCGATCTCTCCCCTCTCCTCTTTATCGGCTTGTCTGATGGGACGCTACGCAGCTACGTGGTCGATGGGCGCGTGGGCGTTTTGCGCTGGCAGGCTGATTACAAACGGCTTTATCATGCGAGCTGCGTCGTTTTGGATGGCTGGGGCGTCTTTATCACGATAATTGATAATCGTTTGAAGCTTGCGGAATTGCCATTACAAAATAATCCACAATTGACCGAGCGGGACGATACCAAGGGTGCCGTGCTGTTTGCGGCCCACGAGGATTCCAGGACATTATGTGTACTGCTGAAGACAAATAAGCTTAAAGTATTTGACTGGACCAAAAACCGAGTCCTGCAACCGCGTGCACAACACGAGCTGCTGCCAACTCTACTGCCAGTACAACAGCTCGTTGTGATTAACGAGAGTCACGTATTTGTCCAGGGCAAAAAGCAGTGGTCTGTGCTAAATCTTGACAACGGCCAAGTGCTCCATGCTGCAATCAATGTGGTGGAAGAGGTAAATGAAGTACTGGAAGGAGGTACGGGTGTGTGTGACGTCTTAGCGCTTCCGAGTCGCTTCGTAATGCGGCGAAGACAGAATACGATGGATTTGCTATTATGCGGTAAACAATATGCCATCATTTTGACGATTAGTGAAGAAGAAGAACAGACAGATGAAATGGAATCGAAATACTGTGGAATATTTGACAACGATGCGCCTTTGTGGGACGAATGGAATGCGCCAATGATAAATTTGACGAGTCGATTGTGTGTGAAAGTCGAGAAAAAGTTTGCTTACGACACTGCTCCACGTGCAGCATATTATCATCACCCATTCCTGCTTCTAGACCAGGCAGACCAGACAACAGTATACAACATGGGGTCATTACAGTTAGTGCAGGCGATTCCACTTAAGGTGCCATACGGCGTCTGTGCTGCTATAAATGTGGCGTCGGCTACTGTAGGCGGTTGGAACGCAAACTTTCGAGATGATCGACCTGCTACATTGTTTACTGTATCTCCGCCATTTGTCGTTCAGAAGCACGAAATGCTGCCACTTTCACACCAAGTCGCTGCGTCGATAGGAAATCGGCGACTTGAAGATGCTGTCGCACTGTGTAAGTTGTGTCCGGATGAAAGCCCTCTAAGCAATGATAATCAACGCGACCTATACGCAGATTACGGTTTCATGCTGTTTCGGTCACGGAACCGACAGCAAGCCATGAACTTTTTTTTCGAAAGCGATATCGATGTAATGGAGGTGTTGCTACTTTTTCCGCGGAACCTTCTTCCTCGCACTGCCAGCGCCTTACGCAACAGCAAAAGCGAAAATGGTGTACTGGAAGGCGACGAATTAGTTGAAAGTCTGCTCGCTCTTATTGGATATTTACGCCGTAAAAGAAATACTTATCTACGTAACGAGGACAATGTGTCAGCAATAGAGTGTGTAAGTTACAGTGGAGAGAGTGCGTTAGAAGTAGTTGATACGATGCTCGTCAAGTGCCTCGTTTTAATGACTGAAAAAGACGGGTACCGAGAACAAGCAAAGCGGTCTTTGCTGGAAGTAGTTACCGGCCAAAACTGGTGTGAAATTGGTGAGGCAGAAGTATTTTTGCGAGCCCACCGGCGATTTAAGACGCTTTTAGCCTTTTACTCTGCAAGGAAATTGCACCGAAAGGCGCTTGAGCTACTGGAAGATTTGGAACGAAGCGCTGCGTCGACAGCTGTAATCTCTGAGGCGACCACAGCAGGGCGAAATAATAATTTGTCCCAAAACACAAACGAGCTGCAATCGTCTCATGAATACATGGTGCTCATTGCACAATACCTTCGAAGGCTTGGGAATAAACATGCTGAGCTGGTGTTCGAATTTTCTCGACGTGTTTTGTCTGTAAACCCGGAACTGGGTCTTTCAATCTTTACGCAGCGTGACGTTGCTGAATCACGACAAGACATTGATCATGCTGCAGTGCTCCAACACTTGAAAAGTTGCCCGATTTCTGCTTCTAATTCAAATGAATTGCATTTAGAAATTGAAATTGGCGCTGAGGCGGATGTGCCATCGTCGACGATGCCATTAATTAGCAGCCAGATGCTGTGCATCGAGTATCTTACACAAATTATATATGAAGGGACCTGCCACCTCACGCCGCGATTGCATGACGAAGTGGTGTTTCTGCTGCTAGCTTTAATTCACGCAAATACTGCGCACCATAATCTCACCAGTCGCGTTGAATCACAGCGTGGCATCACACGCCTTTTAAGGCGCAAGCTGCTGCAATTCCTTGAATTTCCTGGTGCTGTTTACCATCCTGAGCGCATGTTAAGCCGCACGCCGATTGAAATGGTAGATGAACATGCTGCTCTTTTATCAAAACTTGGTCGTCACCTTGAAGTCCTTCAGTTGTACGCTATTACGCTAAATGACGCAGCTTTGGCCGAAGCATATTGTAACCGATGTTACGAGTCAAAGACGGCTGGTTCGTCTATCTACACAACACTATTGAGAATTTACTTGGGTCCACACAAACACACAGAAGAATCAGCGTTGTCAGTCGTCAATTCGACCCATCCACATCAAATATCTAGCTCAGAGTCCCAGAATGAGGCTGTAAACGCGGCAATAAACGTGCTAAACAAACATGCAGAGCGAATTGATGTATCCACAGCACTTGAGCTTTTACCACCAAACGTACTTGCCGCACCGTTAGCTGCGTTTTTTCGATGTGTGCTTGAGCATCGAGTAGAGCGTTTCCGCAATGGGCAGGTAATGAAACAACTTTCAAAGATGGAGAATTTTAAAGTACGCGAGCAGCTTACAACAAAGCGTAAGGAATCGGTCACGGTGTGGGCGTCACAGTGCTGCCAATGGTGCGGCAAGAAGCTTGGTGTTGGCACGTTTGTTCGTCTGCCCAACAGAAAGCTGTTGCATTACGCATGCCAACCCATCAGTTAGGTGCAATTACCACGTATTTGCGGCAGATCGTAGATGTAAGGAGTGGGGCTTATAAATATTATTTAAAATTGATCACACTTTGCGTTGCGTCATCGAACATAATCAGCTTCAGTATCTTCTACAGCGCATTAAAGATTATTGACCTGTGTATCTGATATCTCGACAGCTAAAGCGAGACCTATCGCCAAATTCTTTTTTAAGGCACTTCCAGCTTTTGCGCAATGATCGATTGAGAAGGCTTCATTCCAGAATCGTGCTAAAGCTTTATGGACTTGCTCTATTATTTTTATCATTGCTCGGCTCGAATTGCGCCGTGCAAGGGTCATCCCAAAGCTCGATTTCTTGTCCAACGTTGGAGGCAGCACGGACTACAAGGCAGCAACAGAAGCGTCGGTCCTTCAGTGCAAAGTGATCTCAACTGTTCCTTTTTTAATGACCTTTACTCACAAAAAGAATTGTAGCTGTCTCTTTCGTGAGTATGTCCAAGCACATCTTCTTTAACCGCTTAAAAAACACCAACAATCCAGCGCTGGTACTTGTCGTACCATCGCGTGCGCCAGTTGTCCAGTGATGCATCGATCAGCTCGTGCACAAAGTCCTCACAAGAATTTATGTCTAAGTCTGGCTGAAAGCGAGCGGCAAGGCGCTCAACCGTTCCCTTGGGGTCACCAGCAAAGCACGGCAGATGCTCGTTTCCGTGTAACATCATCTCCACGAGCAAGGCGAATCGATAGCGATACTTACGCGCTACAAGGAACGATCGCACACATAGCGATCGAAATCGCTGAAAGTGCGCAGAACGAGGTCCACCCATAAGCTCTACGAAATCTGCCGTAAGCTTAAAAGGAGCCTGTTCGAAAGCCATATTGCCCGGATTATTGGCCAATATAAAGCCAAAATCAATATGAATAATATGGCCTTCAGCATCCAACAGAATATTTCCATTATGGCGATCCTTAATTTGAAGAAGATAGCACACAATTGCGTAACCAGCCATACTGCTGACAAAATTGGCTCGAGCCTTACGGAATTCGGGCATACTTGGATCGCCAAAGTGCCTGGTAAAAAAGTCTAACAGCGTTGTAAACTCGCGATCGTTGCGTTTCAACGAATCGATAGAGATAGTATCTGATATGGCCTCAACGAGACCAGAAGTTGCTGAAATGGCAATTACATCATAAGGTCGGATAAAAACTGGCACCTTGGACTCTTCAAACACTTTTGCGAATTGATGAATAAGTTGCAAGGCTAGCTGCTCCTGACGGAGATCATCGTCGCTTTTGACGATGACAGGAAGCAGTCTCCAGCCTGGTAGCTTTCCGTACGGGGATGTCAATTGAATTCGACGTTCCTTTTCGGCCCAGCGCTCTTTGAAAATAACGCAAGGTGGTTCGACACCTAATTGGTGACCTGATCTAACAGAAGAATCACTGCGCTCGGCTTCTTCATCGTCTTCCTCAAGTTTAGAGTCACGTTCGGACAAATTCTGCAAAAATCGATCAGTGCTGTCAAATCGAGCAAGGTGGTGCGGAGAGCTTGGTGAAGTCTCAGACTGAGGCGAGAGCACCAATTCCGATTTTGGTGACCAAAGGCCGCCGCTGGGACTAGTTGCAGAATTTAGGTTATGGTAGTCTGTTCTAACGGAAACGTCTGATGCCGACACTGCCTGTGAAGAATGTGTTGATCTAAGCCCTGCTTCACTTGTGTCAACTGTTAAGCTTCGCTTAGAAAATGCTATCTTGCTCTTAGAAACCAATTGACTCGTTGCTGACAAATGGCGACAACGTGAGGCCTCTTCATTGTGATCTTTACTCAGCAAGGCTTCAGCTTTGGGATCCAAAGTCTTTTCTGTAGGATTTTTATTTACAAATGAGTCAATCAATCCATGCAACAGCTCGGTCGGCTGCACCATTTTGTTTGAAATGTGGTTAGAGAACGAGCGAAGTCTTGTGGGACTACTAGGCGTACGTGATTCACTCCAAAATCCTAGCTTAGCAGCATCAGGAGACATCAAGGGCGTGCGCTCAGCAGATGTAGTTCCTGTCCCTAGATCTTGCGTACGCGCCGAATCCCACAAATTAAGCGTGAATCGTTTGCCGTTAAAGACGCTATTCTTGCGCTGTTTGTGCTCTTGCAGAAATGAGTAATCGACGACCTCTGCACATAGCAGAAATGGTACTCGCTCTCGCGTCGAGAATGTGAAGCTCTCATTAACATGAAAATGCTTAAGCTTGTGAAATGAATTTCCAACAGGAAGGTACAGAGCGTTGCTGGGTAAGTGCAGAGCATCCAAGTCTTGCAGCCATTTGCGGAGCTGTCGAATATACGCAAACATTAACGCGAAGACGATAAAAGTGGCCAATATGCCAGACGCACCATATTATTGCGTTGACCGTAAGCCACAGAGCGCAAGTTCGATGAGATGTTTGCCAGTGACCCTAAAAAAGAAGATTCAAGCTCAAAAGGCTCTGCACTGGTGACAGCATATGGCTTAACGCTGCTCGCAAACTCTGAAAGCCCTCGCTCTAGGTCGTCTTTCACCTGAAAGGTATCGTAATGATCATCCTGAGAGTTCAATAACAAAGCCTTGACCTCCTGAGCAGTGGCCGGTACCTCCGATTCACGATCCACGCCATGCTTCAACTGAGATTGGTGCTCCGGACTAGATGGGCACGCAGTTGCCATCGCTGTCGCCACACCGCGCTCCAAGACGTCTTCAATTAATCCTTGAACACGCCTATGGTCAATTTCCGTGGCAAAAGCTGGATTATGCAGGCAGTAGGACTGCAAATACCACAGCATCTTATGCGCAAACACGTGTGATCTGCGTAGCCATAACAAAAATGACCCAACTTAGTCATGCATCCCTCACCTTAAAGCTAAAATTTGCTTACACCGTGCACTTTTGCAGTAAGATCGCACATAATTGCGGTGAGCGAGCAAAAGCTCCCAACAGCAGAAAGCTACACAATTGCGGCAAATAAAACTCAAATTCGGCTGCATCTTGCTCCGACGACAAAGCAAGTCGATCCACAGCACCTTCTTGATGGGCGTATAGACTTACAATTGCCTCAAATGTCGAATCCTTAGTTTGACGCCGGCCTGGAAATTGTTTGCCTAATGTGTTCCATTTCGATCGCCACATTGCGCGAGGCGTCTCGCACGTAACGTCTCGCAACAGCTTTTCGTCGGCTAGCCGCCCTCGACTCTTGTTTAGTTGCAAAATATAAGTCAGTTGCAGCAACGTACTGAAATTGACCATTGCACCTAGTAAGATCACGTAAAAGCCGCCCCATGGCACTTGGCGGTACTTTGAAAAGGTGTCAATGCGACGGCCATCTAGATACAGTAGCGGCTGCAGCGAAGCGACACAACACGCGGTCACTTCAATGAGCGAAACGACAAAAACAAAGCATCGAGTAGACGGCACGCGCTTGTTACGACGTCGAATATAGACAAAGAAGAACAGGCGCAGCAGCGACAGAAGAGCCTGGAGCGCCAGCGATTGGCGAAAATGCAGCGGTGAGAGCAAGTCTTGCACTAGAAGCTCATGGCCTCCTGGAGAAGATAGAGGCACTAGAAGGTACCAGCCAAGTACTGACATCTCCGCCGAAAGTGCGAGAACGTTGAAGAGGCCCATGATGCGCGCGTTGAACGAGTATCAAGAGTGATTCACCGATCTAGAAATGAGTTGATCTAATGATACATGATTGGCTGAATTGTTTTAGGACTTCGCTTATCGAAAGATGTAACGAAGGATGTGTGCAAATTTTTAATACACGGCAACTTTTGCAAGAAATTGCGAGGCTCTATTTGCCGGCCACCACTCGCCTCGTATGGAAAAATTGCGAGCTTTACCACTATCGTTAATCAGTACGGGCGGGAGCGATGGTCGGGTCGTTCGCGAGATTCGCGGTCCCCACCCCCCCCGTACCGACTGTAGCCGCCTCCTCTGCCGCCTCCACCGCCTCGGCCACCTCCACCATATCGACCGCCTCCTCCATAACGACCTCCGCCACCGCCACCGCCACGACGGCCTCCGCCTCCACCTCCAACATGCCAACCACCTGCTGGAGGCTCAGGCTTGCCGGCAAGCTCTACTTTGACAGCCCTGCCTCGGATTTCGGTGCCTGTAGCAGCAAAACAATATTGGTTTCACAGCCGCCAATAGCTTCAGATACATTGCACGGGCATAAATGTACCGTTGAAAAAGTCGGGTGCCGTGCGGGCTGCGTTGGAGTCCTCGTACGTGAGAACAGCGTCACCCTTAGGTACACCATCAGCATCTGAGTAGATTTTTATCTTATAAGGCCACTGGTCCTTGTATCCACGCTTCTGCTTTTCGCGTGCAACAATTCCGATGGCACCAAACATTTCCTGCAACTCATCGCTCGTGATGTCCGCCGGAAGATTAGAGATATAGATGCGCGCCCACGTAGGATCATCTAGCGCTTCCTTCGCAGGATCCCACGCCCCCGAAGCTTTAGGCTGGCTCTCATCCTGATGATCCTCTAGCCCTTCTCCGTAATCATCCTCTCTTTCATTATCACGGACGCTAGTATTGCTGCTGCTAGGCCCGCTGCGACGTGGTGCTTCCCTATTCATGCGTCCACGTTCGCGAGACCGATCGCGCGTATTTTCGTGTCGATACGTTTCTCTTTCACGCGGTCTGTCATAATTTCGGTCTTGACTGCCTTTACTGCCGTATCTGCTGGACGAAAGGCCCTCAGAGCCCCCTCGGCGGTCATCACGCTCTCGATAGCTCATAGTCGCTGTGCAGCTGTTGGAATGAGATCGTAAGCGTGGACCACATTATGACTTTAAAACCAGGGTAGGTATGATCACGATAAACAAATCAACCAAAACCGGCACAACACTTTTTAGCCAATGATAGATCGCCCTGTGAACTGAATACTGGAGAATGAAAAGAACTAAACTTAGCCATAATACATAAGCAAAACCCCCGTGAACGCCTTCTATACGCAAGACGAAGAGAGTTATACGTGAGACCCTGTCACAATGGATGAGAAGTCAAGGAAACCTGAAGGTGCGTTGTCGCCGCAGTCTTTTCTCTTCAACTAAGGATCTTAAATCTTTTTTTTTCTTGACGCGCAGACACACCGTTTAAGCAACAGAAGCTTAAGGCGTGGCAGCCGATTCTGACGCCAAATTGGGTTATTGGAACCTTTGCCATAGTTGGCCTCATTTTCATTCCTATTGGCGTTGTATTGCACACGGAGTCGGAAAATGTGCGTGCTTGACGCCTCGGTGCCATAATGGCGAGGTAATTGGCGGATTCGGTGATTTTTATTTTTTTGTTTAAACTAATGCAGGTGGTGGAGTACTCAATTCAATACGACGGAATAGCGTTGACCCCTTCGTCAAACATTGTGAGCCAGGGAAACGGGTGCTATTTAAGCACAGAAGCTGAGGGCGATACGTTTGACGTGGACCGACATGGCTGCAGGATTACATTTAAAATTGAGAAGCATATGAAAGCGCCCATCTATCTTTACTATCAGCTCGAGAACTTTTATCAGAATCACCGCCGATATGTGCAAAGCCGCAGTGACGCACAGCTTCGTGGAGATGCTGCTGCTAGCACTAGCGATTGCTCACCGCTGACGATGTCTGGTACTGGCGTGAATAAGTACAATTCGACGGCAGAGTCGCCAATTGGTAACAATCAGACGGACTATATATTAATGCCTTGCGGTTTGATAGCCAATAGCCTTTTTAATGACATTTTTTGGGTCAACAAGCTCGTGACAAATGGAGTTACATACTATCAAAACGATACCTACCAAGACAAGACGCTCGTGAATTTAGTGGATCAAACTGGTATTGCTTGGAAGTCGGATGTTGAAACTAAGTTCAAGAATATTAATCTTCAAGAGGTTGCGGCTCCTGACGATACGATGCTGCTTTGGCAAAATCCGCGATACCGCTACATTATACCTATGTTTGTCGGTCAGGAACCCATTGCCAACAAGACAGCTTGGACAGCTAATGCGCCTGCATTCGGTGTTCAGGACGAGCACTTTATAGTCTGGATGCGCACAGCTGGTCTACCAAGCTTTCGCAAACTCTACGGCCGAATTGACACGGATCTTCCCGAGGGCTCGGAGCTTGAATTCCTCGTCTCCAGTAGTAAGTTTTTATATTTCTTTGCAATAAGGACGAAGGTAACTTATCGGATTCGTTGTTGCGCTGTACAGACTTTGTTGTTAGCACATTCGAAGGTAAAAAATCGATTGTGATGTCGACAACCTCGTGGTTTGGCGGGCGAAATCCGTTCCTTGGCATTGCGTACATCATTGTGGGTGCGCTCTGCATGGTGTTAGCTATTTTGTTCTTTGCTAAGCACAAACTGAGTCCGCGCAAGCTGGGCGACACGCGATACCTCGTGTGGAAGAACAACCACTAAGCAGCAAAAAATAATGTGACAAACCAGCTTTATTTTTTAGCTTACGACAATGAAGCTTGATTCTGATACTTGGAGGAGTAAAATTGCGTCAAGAAAATATTATCGTAGCGGACACTGTAGCTGTTTATATACAATTTCTCATTTTGTATTTCAGCTAGAGGAGTAATTTTAGCTGCAGGAACGAAAACTTTCATTATAATGGTCATTTCTTCTGCTTACGAGTTTTCTGTCGTGCCAGCGACGTAATCTAAGGGAATTAAGAATATGCGCCAACTTCAGCACCCTATGTATGGTGACGCATTCGTCAACATGGCAATTGTAATGACGTAGGGTCTTCTATATCTAGATTGTCAAGCCATCAGATGCGATAACTGATGGCAACTATTGCTCTAATCCTTGAGTTTCATGCCACCTCCTTAGCCCAGTTCGGAATAGTCAAGAAGCTTTACTTTTCTCATGTCAGTATAATTACTCTGAAGCTCTAGTTTATGACTTATTTTGAAATGCCTTTTGCGCACACGATTTTCAGATATAATCACGCGCACGGAAGCAAACGATAAGAGTAAGCAAAAGTCTAACGGCTTTGTCGTTAGTTCGCTTGGAAATTCTCTACGGCTGACTTTAATAGAGTTATAGTATCACGAGAGTACACTACATTTACTTACTCAAAAGTACGCTTGATATACCAGAGGCGTCGAAATTGATATATTTAGCGACTGGTGTACTGTGTGGCTTCCGAAAATCGCTTCATCCACGTTTCGCGACCAACACTTGCAGGAGCACGAAAACGAAACATTTTATGATTCGGTTCCGGTGGAATAAGTTTGATCTTGAGTTCGTCGGTACGGCTACGAACAACACGGTAGCCACCGATGCTAATTTCACTTTCGAAAGGAGGTTCACGTTCCTCGTATTCGCTCTTTGATTTATAGCAAGTGAGCGTAGCATGTTTTAGCACATAGAAATATTGACGCCATCGCGTCGAAAAAACGTGGCCCTTCTCATAGCGCTCAAGGTAGCCGGAAAAAACACGTCCCTGATCAGCTACTTTATCCACTGTATCAATAGTGCGTCTCGTGGCCTGCATAGTTTTCTGATACAAAGTATCTTGCTCCGCTAAAGCACTTTCAATTTGACACTCGGTGCTGCTTATTGCTCCCTGTAGCGAGCACACCTGCTCGGCATAGGTCTGTTTGATCGTTGCAATTGCTTCGGCTTCTTTACGGCCCCATTCTGTGTTTGCCTTAGTAATTTCTTGTACTTGACACTCTTTTTCCTTTAAAGAGACATTCAATTCTGCAATGCGCCGATCTTTCTCTTTACAGGCTGACGAAAAGCGGTCGAATTCTTGTTGTGTCAAAAATTGCAATTGCTTGCGCACCGGTCCATTCCAAAATCCAGCAAGGACAGTAGCAGCTTGAGGACCGCGCGCAATGAAATTGTATTGAGAAACCAACGCCTCCAAGTTATTTTTGTAAGTCAATAATTTTAATGGCACTCGTGTAAGCTCTTCGGCCGGAAACCCACTCTTCGAGTCGACTAGCATTATTGAAGAAACAACTGCGGGGCCGCGCTGGGCTTCCGCATCTGTCTCCGTTTTGCGGAGGACCACAGAGTGAAGGTATCGAAGCAAGTCACTACAAAAGATAGCCGAAGAGACTTCATTTGCGCGCTCAAATCGCCTTCGAACGTGATCTATCTTCACCAACAAATTTTTCCTTCCAATTTGAAATTCAAGTGAGCAAGCCAGCTCTGGACTCGAAGGCAATGGGCCGCGCAGATCCACTAAAAATGGTTTTAACACTGCATGCACTTCTTCGAGACTTTCTTTATGCACTGAATCAAGCACTAATGTATCAACTGGCATAATTTCACGGGGCGTGCCTTCATATTTTATTGGCAACGTGTAACGCGATATGCTAGCCGTCAAACGTGCAAAAATTTGATTAGGTTCATTTTCTGCATTTGCTTCGTCTCGCAACTCGCTTTCTGCTGCATAGATATCTTCTACGATACCACTAAGTGCACCAGTATCATCATGAGCAGGTGCTTGCCCTCCTCCACCCATGATCGATGTACTCCATCGGTTTGGCGGGAATCGTGAAATTTGTTTACTTATAGCACGACCAGCTCTGTTTTTTAAAAAGCTGAAAAGTCCTGTATTCAAGGGCGCTGTCGATGTAGACATGGCGAAAGTATCTTCATTTGATTTTTCCTGTCTCTTTAAATTACCAAACTCGTCGAAAATCGTGTGCTTTTCCTGCCCACCGTCCACAACACCCGAGTATATGTTCTGCGTACGATTAGCTTGTAGTTTTTGCTCTGTCATATTTACTAAATACTCGGCAGATATTGCAAAACGATCATACACTCTTAGTCGCGCGTGGAGTAGGTCGCAATACGATTTAAAAGCCTGCTGCAGTAGCTCCTGCCAGTATGTCGTGAACACATTTGTTACGACATGCTGCAACACCACAGGTGTTTCATCAGGTGTTGCCATGATACATGTCAGCGATCGGATCAGTTTAACCAGTAGAGCTCCGTTTAGAAAGCGACCAAAGAAAGACTTGCACTTCAGTCGGTCACTTACATGCGTCAGCAGTTTAGATGACGTGTGCAAATCCTCTGAGCCACTAAATGAGTTAGACTTAAGAACCACGCAGTCTCTTGTGGGTATTAAAGCACTAAGAAGTAGCTGAGCATCCGACATGCCCGATGCCAGCTGCAATTCGAAGTAAGTCGTTGCCGAATCACATCCATTCATGTCTTGAATCTTAAGATCTACAGCTCCCCATGTAAAGCGTGGTGTCAGCTCATGCAACAGTTCCGAATTTTTTTCTTCATCTTTAACTTCAGCACTAACTTGCAGCTTTGAAAAATTGGTCAGAAATGGCAACGCGGCCTGGAAACTGCTACTGGCAATGGGTCCAGCCCTAGCTACCACCACATGCGAGCTCAACACATAAAGAAGAGAGCCCCAGAACGGCTCATTTTCAAGCGAGACACCACGCAGAACTACTAGCAGCATCTGAGCATCATGTTTGGACAAGGAGGCGCCACTAGAGCCCAGGAACAAGCCGCGCTCGGCCGATGGGTCGATCTTGACGTTTTCCGTTGCGTAAATTATACCCACAAGTGCCACTTTCCGCACTATAAGCTTTGGACCATGTAAAAATTTGACGCCTTCATCATGTATGTGGATTCTGCGACCATTAAAGCTCTCAGAGGTCGTACACAGCGGCACGAGATTAAAACTATTTGGCAACGCCGTCATTTCTTAATCACAGCGATAGTCGGAACATTAGAGTGGAACCCCTCTGTTATGATACCTTTCTATTTCGATATTTTTTGCTGTTTTTATAGCGTTTTTCTTGCTCAAACTTTTTAGTACCAAGTCAATTATCAAAAAACCTTGCTGTTCTTTTATTTGATAAAAGTTTGGCGGTCACCTCTCTATAAAACACTCCATATTTTTAATTTATAGAGCCGTACATTTGATATTTAAATGGAGATTAGAGCTTTATGAGTTGTTGACGCAGCATTTCGCAGAATTCAGCATACCAATTTATAGACAAAAAAGTAACCAAACCATCAGAAAGCAATTTCAGAGGTTCTTGTAATGGGGCACCCTTTGCTAAAACTGATAGCAGTACTAGTCAATCTACACTGATTACAGTGAAGGTGGGGCGCCTCGACTACTTCACGTACACTAACGTGCGGAGGGAGGTCCTAAGTAGCTTAGAAGTCTTAGCTACTATATGTGAATTCTAAGGCTTTACAATAGAGAAAAAAGTAAAACAGTATTAATAAAAAATTACTACGTAACGATCTTCTTTCTAGTATTAACTTTATTATGTTAATAACTAACTAAGTATGGCACCTACTTGCGCACCGCACAATTGTGTCTTCTGACGATTAGTGAGATGACTCAATTTTAAATTAGGTAATCGATAGAGCTATGTTACCAAATTTGGTAATATTAATAAAGATAATAATTTGGTACTTCTTCACTTATATCCTCTCATAGAAAATAATATTGATTATTCCTCTAGTAGGAAACCGTTACAGTTCTGGTATATCTCAATTTATATTACCGCGAAGAAAATGCTGATTTAGCGCTGTTTCTTAGCTTCTTATTGCTCCCTTGTTTTTTCCTGCATCTTTTACAATTGTTCAATACAAACAGGATCCATGTTCTCTTGCTGTAACATGAACGGCTAAACACTTTCAAGCGCTTCCGCCGTGCCGTTTGCGCGGTTAAATGCAGTGGCGCTGGTAGAACCTTGTAAGCCTTTAATTCGAAAACCGCGGTAAATCCTTTATTGCCTCAAGCCATGCAAACACTGCATCATCAAGGCGAAAATATTTTACTTGCGATGGTATTTAATGACATGCTGATTGTCAAGAATGAGGGTAAATTTCGACTGAATTAAAATTAATGTAACTAACCGATACTTTTGGTATACTCCTTAAGGTATCGCCTATCCTTTCTTACTGAGTATCATCTCTCCTAATTGCGCAAACCTTTTAACTTGTTTTTATAATGGCGCATATGTAAAATTGAATTAAAGAAAATGAATGGTTTAAAAGGTAAATCGAAATGAGTGGTCAAGGGCTCAACAAGCTGACTGGTCCTTACATCCTCCCCGATTTGATCTCTCGTTGACGCTAATTGAAATTGTCGACGAGATCCTTCCAGTGGGAGACATGGCAAATATTTGTCTCTTTTTCCCAACTGGCTTCTTCCTTAGTTTCGCCATGCCATTGTACGAGCCAGTATGGTTGACGATTGAATTGGCTTTTCTTCGAGAGACGTTCAATAACTTGAAGATGATCCGCTGTGCCATTATCCACGAATTTGGATGCTTTCGGTATCGGACGACTTCGAAATTTTTCCGGTGTCGGTTCATACTTTGATAGAACATCGACATTAAAGGTTGGAAACTTAGCTCGTGGTGTCCCCATATCTTTCGCAGCATGCTTCGACGATATATTGCAAGTATCAAGCATAACTAGATCTCCAACCTTGAATTCAACTTGATTTATTCGGCGTTTTTGATCGTAATATTGCTTTTGCGAAGCTTGTGCTTTTAGGAGATTTCTGCGAGCCTGATCGATGATCTTTGTTCGTTCTTCGATAAACTCTTTTGCGTATACGTCAATCTCCTTTGGCTGACTATTCCAGCCCAGTGCCTTTTGCCATGTAGAGCGTTCCTTTCTTCCCGTATCTATTTCGAAGGGAGAGTATCCCTTGGATGTACTAACCAGTGTAGAGTGCGCATACTCTATGCTTCCCAAGTGTTCTGTCCAGTCAGTGCCATGGTAAGATACCATGCATCTGAGTGCGTCTTCTACCACAAGGTTCTGTCGCTCGGTCCGTCCATCGGATTGAGCCCGATGAGCGGTTGTCATACTTAGACGAACACCGATGATCGTCATCAAAGACTTCCAAAACATGGACGTGAACTTGCTATCTCGGTCACAGATGATAACTTTTGGAAGACCATGGTGTCGAACTACAGCATCAAAAAATACTTTTGCTGTTGTGCACTGCTGCGTACTTCGTTCGTTTGGAAAAATTATCGACAACAGTTAGGATGGCATCAAATCCATTGGACACAGGAAGCCCTGTTATGAAGTCCATTGACACCACTTGCCAGCAAGCCTCTGGTATTGGAATTGGCATAAGTAATCCGTTTTTTCGTTGATTATCATGTTTCCAACGTGCGCAGGTTTCACAGGTTTTGACATATTCTTTGACGTCTTTCTGCAACGATTTCCAGTAATACCACTGAGCCACTCGCAAGTATGTTCTGCGATTGCCCAGATGAGCAGCTATTGCCGAATCATGATATTCCGATATTACTTTCGTTCGCAAACGGTTGTTGCTGGGCATGCAAAGACGTGTAAGCTTATTTGACGTTTGCAAAAACAGCACTTCTTCTTGCTTGACAAACAATGAGCTTGCTTCTGAGTTTTTCCATGCTTCTTTAAACTCAGCATCTCTGGCGTAGCCTTGTTGAAGTAGCTACGAGCTTCTGGTGACAACTCGACATACGACGCTGTCATTAAGGTGGCAACTTGCAGAGCCTCAGCCTCCTCCCGGGGCAGAGTTGGCACCGAGGGTGAGCAAAGTAAACGTGTACCTCGTTGTTGGCAACTAGATTTGCACTTATGAAAGTGGATATTGTCCACGACAGTATCATCAGGCCAGCGCGATAGCGCATCAGCTACGACGTTTAAAGCACCATTAATGTGGTGTATAGTAAACGTATATTGAGCGAAGGTGGTCAAATATCGAGCCAACTTCGGCGAGACTTTCGGATGATGAAGCAGCCAAGAGCAGGCGCTATCGTCCGTGAAAATCTCAAACTGATGACCATAAAGGTAATGACGCCATTTGTCTAACCCTGCTTTAATTGCAAATAGCTCCTTTTCATGAGCAGGCCAATTAATCTCATGGACTCCAAGCTTCTTTGAATAAAACGCTATTGGATGGTCATGTCCATTGAGAAATTGCGATAAAACACCTCCCACGCACGACCCTGATGCATCCGTAGTGAGTACAAACAGGCGTGAAAAGTTGGGCAGAGTCAACACAGGTGCAGCTTGTAAGCCAGACTTCAGCCTTGCGAAGGAATCCTCTTGTTCTGCATTCCACAGCCATGGAGAATCTTTCTTAACGAGATGACTCAATGGCAGAACTATGTGCGCAAACTGATGAATAAAGCGGCGATAATCACCAGCAAGACCAAGAAAACTTTGCAATTCCTTTACGGAGGTAGGTGGTGGCCATTTAGCGATTGCTTCCGTCTTCGTATTATCAACGGATAATCCTTTGTTGGAAACAGTGTGCCCCCAAAAGCTTACATCTTGACGCGCAAACTTGCACTTGCCGATGTGAGCGAATAGCGTTTCCTTGCGTAATAAGTCGAACACGATAGCAAGATGGCCAAGCTGTTCGTCATAAGAAACGGAAAATATGCAGATATCATCTAAATATACCACAACAAATGGGAACTTTCCAAAAAGTACACGCATCAAGCGCGACCAAATTCCAGGCATTCCGGCAAGACCCATCGGAGCAACGCACCACTGATACGTCTCATTTGATGTACGAAACGCAGTGTACTTCTTGCTATCCGGATGGATACGCATCTGATGGTACCCCTGAGCTAAGTCAATGACTGTGAAATAGCTCATACCTTGCATCTTATCAAATAATTTATCGATTCGCGGCAAAGGTATTTTAGGGACGACTGACTTTGAGTTGACGTAACGAAAGTCAATCAACCAACGGAGCAAAATGTTTGCGTCTCCGGATCGAATCCATTCCGAACGAGATACACTCGTACCGGTTTTTGGGTCCTTTTTAGGAATGCCAAAGATGTTTGATACCCAAGGCGAGTCTGAAAGCTCGATCCATCCGCGGGAAAGGTTCTCATCGTCAAACTTCTGTAAAGCTTTTTTGTTCAACTTGTGAAAGTCGAAACGGGGACGATTACTCGGTTGCGCACCGGGTTGCATTTTGATTTCAAATTCAACTGACCGATTAGGAGGCAATGAATTCGGTAACTTCTCCGGAAATACATATTTATAGGAATCAAGTAAAGACTTCAACCGTTTTTCCCGAGGTTTTGTAGATTCCGATTCTTGATAAATTTTGACACGATAGACCTCTTCGTTTTTTGATGTCTTACCACTTTTGAACGAAATTTGATGAGTACGCCAATTTATGATTGGCTCGTTCGCAGTAAACCAAGGCTTACCCAGAATTACATCTTGGGAATTGCTCATTGGCCACTCAATGACCGGAATGTCAGAAGATTGATTACCATCAAAGAAGGTATTTGCGACTCCTTTCTTCACCTTCATTTTGGTGGTATTAGTGCCGTCGAAACGAGTGACTTGAATTGCCACTTCAGACGTGACGCGTTGCAGCAACCCCGGCTTCACCACATTACATGTGGCGCCAGAATCGAGCATTATTTTAACAGCACGATCGTCAAGATGACATTTTTTGATGATTAAATCTTTTCCCGTGAAGGAAGCAAAGTCAGCTTCACTTAGTGTAGTGATAGTTTCATTTGACACAGTCGCGATGGTTTCTTCTTCGACTGACTCAAACTCGAAATAGTTGACGTTTGCACGCTCGCGACGATATCCGTTGCCGCGACTATTTGGCTGGTTTTTGCGCTTGTAACACTGCTGAATCGTGTGCCCCAGTTTTTTGCAGTACGCACACTTTGGTTTATTTGGACGTCGGTTATGGACGCGAGATGGCCGAGCATTGTCGATTTCCATCAGCTCTGGCTCATTGTTTAATTCTCTGGCCACATTTGGTGAACCAAGACGAGGGGTTGTCGCGATATGGTGATTATAACCAACCGAATGTGCGCGTTCAAAGTCGAGCGCCACAGTAATAGCCTCCGACAGTGTGTTTCCCCGTCGGTATTGAACTTCTTCTTGCGTTCTTATTTTAATCCTCGTTGAAAATAGATAATTTGGTCTATTTCAGTCATGTCCTCAACTTGCGAAATAATGTGTCGAAATTTCGCAATGTAGTCCATTAAGCCTTTGCAACTGGCTTGTCTCAGCCGATGCAGGTCGTCTCGAAGACGTTGCTGTAGATCCGCAGGAACAAATTCCTTTTCCACTGCTAGAAACAACTCATCGACTGAGTGAATTTCTGATTGATGCAGCAAGAACCATTGTGCTGCTGGTCCTCGCAATGAACTCCCTAGTTCGGCAAGTACTTGAGGAACCATTGCGTCCTCTCTCCACTTCGTACCGCGCGCAATAAAATATTGCTGTACTTGCGCGTAATAAAGTCGAACCGAATCTTCACTCCTTCCGCTATACGTCGGTATTCTTAGCCCGTCCACCTTAAGCCCACCTTCCTTTTGGGAGTTAGCCAAGGATTTGATCAACTTTTGTTGTTGCTGTAGCATATGCATCATTTGCTGCATTAGCTCGGCGTTTAAGGGTCGGCCCATAATGGAAGAAGATGTGTTCGGAACTTTTAAAAGACTTAGTTGTTTGGTTTATTTATGTCTCTTAAGTTAGACCGAAGATCCTTTAAGATGGTGCGCTCGGCTTCTTCCAAAAGCGCGTCTACTTCGTGTAGCGGAGCTGATAAGGTAGACCCTTGTTTGGGCAGGCAGGCTTTCTCCTTGGTGAGTTGCTTTGCTAAGATCTTTGCAATGCGCCGAGTCTTTTGTAAAGACGCAAGCAGATCGTTCGCAGTCTTTGCAGACTTCTCACCGTACTCAAGAGGAAAGCCTTGCTGCAGTCAAATGGAATCTGAGTAGTAGCCTTTCTCTTCTTGCTCATAGAACTCAACGACTTACTTTAGCCTTTAGGCGTAATGCGTTAGAGATTCAACCTATCCAGATGGATTAACTGTTTCACCGAGTTAAGCCGGACCCAACCTCACACAGACTAAGCGACTATATCTGCCAGGCAGACGCTTAGAATTACAGTGGATACCGAACTAATCCCAGTGTTGCAACACTCACTACGAGTGCTCCGTCATCAACCTTGTTTGATGACAAAAAGAAAGCCTACGCAGAAGATAAGGACCTTCTGAGTTTAATGGATCATTTAATGAATCCATCCGATAAATCTTTTAAAGATTTACCGGCTTTATATCGATCGTCATCCAATCGACACACGACACGCAACGGCTTATTGTATTACACAGCTGTTGCCGGCGACACTCCACGTGTCGTCGTCCCGACTCACAATGATTTGCGCATCATGTATGAGCGTCACGATGCACCAACAAGTGGGAATCGTGGACGTGAGAAAACTTACCTCACAGTAAGTCACGACTTTTAGCCCTGCCAGTATCAGTTCGTGCGCGAGTACATTCGTGCTTGCGAGGTATATATCAAACGATAAAGTCTAGCCCTTCATCCCGTGCACCTCTCCAATCTCTACCACTTCCGGCAGAATGTTGGCAGTCCGTATCTTTGACTTCGTTTTCGGTTTCCCGAAGTCGATCACAAAAACAATGGAATCCTTGTTTTTGCAGACCGAATCAGCAAGATTGTACATCTTGTTGCAGTACCAGAGTCAATCACGGCTCCGGGATGTGCCCGTGTCTTTATCGACACGGTATTTAAACTCCACGGGTTACCCCTTGAACCGGTCTCTGATAGAGATCCATGGCTCACGCTGAGGTTATAACAATTTGTGTTCCGAGAGATCGGAACACGGCTGACTATTTCAACTTCTGATCATCCAGAGACAGATGGTCAGACGGAACGCGTAAATCGCGTCCTCGAAGAGATACTTTGAGGTTACGTCCAAACGTATCCGAATTGGAGCGAGTTCTTACCAATGGTCAAATTCGCCATCAATAATTCGGTGCATGCGTCTACAACGCATACACCGTTCTTTGTGAATGGCGTACGCCATCCTCGCATACCCACCCGATTAGAGGGATCCTCTAGTTTAATGTGGCAATGGGCTCGAACGAGCAGAACCAATTCTGGCTCATGCTCATCACGCGTCGAAAATAACAACGACGCGAGTGATGTCGATGTCGAAGAAAACGACATCGAAAATGAGAGTGATCTCATGGCAGTACGCACTAAGCGTACTGAAAATGACAAAACAAATGAGTTAGCAGAGAAATTTCTGCGGACTCGAGAATCAGTAATCCGTTTCGTACAGGATTCCATTGCAAAAGCAGTAGACCGTCAGAAACGAAACGCAGACAAACATGGAAGAGCAAATGTTCTTTCATTTCAAAGTAATGACCTAGTACTATTCTCTACGGTGCACTTAATTAAGCGTGTAGTCACTTATATGGTAGCAGTAAACTTACTACCCAAATTCATTGAGCTTTTCCGTGTACTGCATCGCAGAGGCAATGCGTACACAAGAATTGCTACGTAGGATGCGAACGCACACTCAAAACTACCACGCAGCGCTTCCAAAGGAATGGAGCAGTTGACTGCGAGCGGAAATTCCCACGCTACAAGCAGTACCTTACTGGCTGCGAGCGGAAATCTCTCACGCAACAAGCAGTACTTTGCACTCCAACGCGGTGCAGTCCAACTAAGCGTGAAAGGCGAAGAAGCGAGCGTACAGCGAAGAGGCGAGCGGACGGCGAAGAAGTGGGCGAACGGCGGAGAAGAGGGCGGACAGCGGAGAAGTGGGCGAATGACCAACAAGTGCTACCACTTGTCAGGAATGAGGGTAAATTACGACTGAATTAAAATTAATTTAACTAACCGATACTTTTGGTATACTCCTAAAGGTATCGCCTATCCTTAATCTAATTCTTACTGAGTATCATCTCTCCTAATTGCGCAAACCTTTTTACTTGTTTTTATAATGGCGCATATGTAAAATTGAATTAAAGAAATTGAATTGCTCAAAAGGTAAATCGAAAGGAGTGGTTAAGGGCTCAACAAGCTGACTGGATCTTACACTGATTATTATCTGACGCGGTATCCAAATCCAGCAGCTTTGCACCAGTTTTTTTAACGTGTTAAAAATGTTGCTTGAGTAATCTTTAAATTGTGCGTCTCTTCCACCCATTGACAATGCTGACTTGGGTTTTTGAAATGATTTCACGGTGATGCTAGCAAGTTGATTGACGGAAATTATTATATAAAAGTTTGGCGTGGTGATCCATCCGCACTACCTCAAACACGGCGGTAACATTTTGGAGCAACGCTGATTCTAATAAATTGCTTACGGATTCTATCAGGGAAAGTTTGGTGTGATGATCCTTTCGCACTACCTCCAACACGGCGGCAACTTTTTTGCGCAGTGTCGTAAGTTAAGAAATAGTTATGAATGATTTTCTGTACCTGGTTTAGACTGGCGGGAAAACACGGGAAATGCAGAACGTATTAATAGGTATTTCAGTTGTAGTTGCTTTACTATCTTAAGTATTTCTTTCTTTCGATGCGGCTGTTCTACTGGTTGATGCATTCAGTTCAAAATTCCCGGCCAAAATCACTCAACCCCCTCTCATTTAATGTTTCCTCTCCTTTGATCAGGCTAAGCAATTTCGTGTGTGGAAAAAGATTTTCTATTTGTTCTACAATATGCACAAAACATCTACATATGTATTAGCCAGGCAATTTGCACGGATGGCTCCAGTTCTGATGGCTCCACCGTAATCTCCCCTGGAGGAATCACTCTTGGTGTATGTTGGAAGACCCAGGCAAGCATGCCACCTTTCATCCTATAGTTTGCGTTCTGTCCGCTAACGCTCTTGTTTCGCGACTGACGAATCATTGCGTCTTAGAAGAAAACCACGTTTTGTGCTGCTATCAGTACCGCCCCGCGACATGTCGCATCATTCCTTGTCTGCCATAGGTGTGTGTGACTGACCGTGCTACCGATTATCCATACTTGATTCCATGTCTCCGTCAAGGATCCTTATCGTCGGGTACTGGTCGTCTTTATGCGTCCTCTGTGTGCATGCCACTGCTGCTGGTCTTCTGCTTGTGCAGTATTTCATCCGCTCCCTCTGTTGCTGCTGTGGCCACTTTGCACCCATCCAGAGTGTCACCAGATGGATTTTTCAATATGCTGCTGCACTGGGGCAAGCCCAGAGCAAGTGCGCAAGTGTTTCTGCCTGGTCGTCACATATTGGATATTGGGGCATCGTCTGTTCAGCAGTCTGCCGCTGTAACAAAGATTAAGCTGATGCGTGGCCGGTCGAATATATAGTCCAACCCTGAACCTCTGTCAGGCTGCAGCAGTTTATCCAGACATGATCAGTTGAGGGTGCGTTGACGGGATGTCAAACGTCACCAATCCCTTCCCAGCTCGTGGAGACTGAGGTAGTGAAAAAGACGATGACAAGTGGTCATGCGTCCGAATGTCCTGCACAGAGCCGAGAGCCTGTGGCGGTAGACGGCGAGCTGACAGGAAGTCATGCGCCGCATAAACCGGCACAGTGTCTAGAGCCTCGTGCGGTTGGAAGGGGTGCGTTAGCCAGGAGTGCAACGGCACCCGCTTCCCAGAAAAAGGTCGTGTTGACTCGAAGAACGAGTACCCGACAGATTTGGACGATCAAAGGCACGTCTAAAGAAGTGACCTTTGGATCAGTCTATAATAAAGAGGACTGGCCTTCGAATAAGGTGTTCGAGGCCGTCAAAGACGAAATTGCGGAGGCATCCTCAGTTGGTGTGCTCCAGCAAGTCTTTCAATCTGCCGAGGAGATAGTAAATCTCCCGGAGATGTCGTGGGATCTGTACCTTGCCGAATTAAAGGAAGGAAAGATCCACGAAATAGTCACACCAGTTCCAGAAGAGAACTTGGTGGACTGCTGCTCGTCGTCCACAATGGACGAGAGCGTCCTAGAAACGGACAAAAAGAAGCGGTACGCTGCTCAAGGCTGGGATGCCTTGAGAGACAGTCCGTTCTTTGAGGTTCTGAGGAAACATCGTGATGTATTCCCACAAGAAGTGCCTAGCCGCCTACCAGCAGATAGGGGCATCGGCCACGAGATAGACCTCGGAACTGGCACCAAGTATTTTGTGACCAGGCAATGGTTGTTGCCGAAAGAACAAGTCGATTATATCGATGAGTTCTTCGACAAGCGAGCCAAGGCGGGACATGTGCGTGAGAGCAAATCGCCTCACTGCAGCCCGACCTTTTGTGTGCGTAAAGCCACAGGTGGATGGCGCGTGGTTCATGCTTACAATAAGCTGAAAACGGCGACCATACCGGCGCAACGCCAATTCCGCGGAAAGATGTATTGTTGAACTCCATGAGAAAGTCAACTATCTTTTCCGCGTTGGATTTGAAGGAAGACTACTATCAGGTACTCAGAGTCCGATGCAGGCAAAACGGCTGTAAGCACCCATGCGGTATGCTTTGGGAGTGGCTTGTGATGCCCCAAGGTTTGAAAAACGCACCAGCGACATTCAATTGAGTGGTGGCTCACGTGATGCGTCAGCACCGTGCCTACGCGCCTCATTACTTTGACGATGTATTCGTGCATAGTAGGGCCGAGGACGGGCTGAGCGCAATAGAGTCGCACAAGCGTCATTTAGACGCTGTGTTGCAGACTTTAAAGGACGCCCAATTGTACGTCAACTTGCAAAAGTGCGTCATAGGGGTCCCTGAGATACCTGTACTGGGCTGCATCGTTGGTACACATGGTGTACGAGCAGACCCAGACAAGGTAAAATCAGTAAAGGAATGGCCAATCCCACGGCATGTGAAGGATTTGCGCCAATTCCTAGGGCTCGCTAATTACTTGCATAAGTATAGCAAGAATTATGCGGAGCAAACTAAACCATTATCTGATCTCCTTAAAAAGGACACAGAATGGGTTTGGTTAAAAGAACAAGAAGATGCGTTCACATCAGTGAAGCAATCTCTTGTAGAGGCACCGGTCTTGGCATTGCCAGACGCGGATAAGCCCTTTAGCGTCGTCTGCGATGCAAGTAATTTTGCAATCGGCAGCGCGCTCATGCAGAAGGATGACGACGGCGTTGACCGTGTCATCTCTTATCAGTCCCGGCTATTAAAAGCCGCGGAACTGAATTACCCTGTGCATGACAAAGAGCTACTTTCAATAAAGTATGCTCTTGTCAAGTTTCGTGTGCACCTATTGGGCACCGAACCATTTGTGGTTTATACGGATCACGCATCACTGCGGACCGCAATAAACTCACCGCACCTCTCGCCTAGAATGGCAAGATGGCTCACATTCTTCTCTGAATTTAATTTCAAAGTTGAATATAAGCCGGGTAAGTCGAATGTCTTGGCTGACGCTTTATCGCGCAGACCAGACTTCGAGGTTAGACACCAGGAAAGTGTGTCTAGTGCGAAAGCACA
>NC_090613.1:7061557-7067594 GCF_004359215.1 Bremia lactucae
GGTAGCAAGCTCCACATGTCGACCGCAGATCATCCCCAGACCGATGGCCAAACAGAACGTGCCAATCGGGTCGTGGCGGATGTCTTACGCACTATAGCAACTCCCAAAGAGTGGAGCAAGCAATTGCCCTTTGTGGAGTTCGCTATAAATAACAGTGTCCACGCCAGTACGGGTGAGACACCGTTTTATATTAACGGACTGCGCCATCCTCGGACGCCAGTCTCGTTTGTGCGCAGCCCGAGTCTTAGTGGGGGAGGGCCCCTCACTATGCTCGGTGCGAAAGAGGGACATAGTTTCGTCAATATGACGATGACCCATGAGGGTATCATCTCAAAGACAGAAACTTGCCCTAGTGACCCTGCCAGTTTAGCAGTGGTCAATAAAACTACGCCTTATGACCGACCTCTTGGCGGTATCATAGGCGAGTTTGATGCTAAAAGCGTGAGCGAGGCTCAACGCTTTGTGGATGAGCGATTAGCCATCACACGTAAAGTCCGTGACGCAATGGCAAGCGCACAGGACAAGCAAAAAGAATATGCGGACCGAAATGGTCGCAAAAATAATGAACGCTTTAGAGTGGGTGAAAAAGTACTATTAAGTACTGCTACCCTACCTAAAAATGCAATTTCTGTAGGAAGCGTTGATTACCATCCGCATCCATCAGTGCAGGTGGCGCCCGATAGGAGTGGCGATCTTGCCCACCTACTCGCGGCTACCTTACCTTCGTCCGTTCAGTCTCAGGCGTTAAACGCTGCTGAACGACGTATTGCGGATCTCGAGAGTCAAGTCTCACGACTGACCTACTACCTGGAGTTACTACGAAGTTGTTGCCGCGTTTCATTAAGCCCTTTACGGTGGTTGAAGAGGTTGGAGACCTAAATTATAGGCTCACCCTTCCCCCGTATATGAAGACGCACCCCGTATTTTACGTGGGTCGTCTGAAACGGTATGTAGACCCAAATGAGGTCACATATCCCCATCTGGCTAAGGAGACCGATGGTGACGCCGACTGTGAGTCGAGCGTCGTTCGGGTGAGGGGGACGGTGAAGGCGAAAAGCTATCAGACCGATTCCTCCCTCCACGAACAGGACTCGGAGAGCGAGAGACATCACACGAGTAACGCGGATCCCTCAGCATTTTCCTCTCGAAAAGGTCCTAGCGAGTCTTCAGGCGTTCATAACCCTGACGAGCCTTCGCTCGGACATCAACGAGATCCGAGGTCAGTCGTGAGACTTGACTCTCGAGATCCGCAATACGTCGTTCAGCAGCGTTTAACGCATGCGACTGAATGGACGAAGGTAAGGCAGCCGCGAGTAGTGGGCGAGATCGCCACTTCTATCGGGCGCCACCGGCACTAATGGATGCGGGTGGGAATCAACGCTTCCTTGTTGGAAGGTTGCTTGCCCACCGCTCCGTGACGCAAGGGTACCAGATCCTCGTCCAATGGAAAGGTTACCCGAAGAGTTTTGACTCTTGGGAACCGATCGATACCCTACGTATTGATGTGCCCGGCTTGGTTGCTGCCTATGAAAAGGAGCACCAGCTGAGGCCACTTCGCTAGTCTCAAATGGACTAGCAGAAGCAGCGTAGTGAGAAGAAACAGGGGGTACAGTACCACCCATGATTTCTTTCACACGCAAACGGGCGAAATTAATTCGCTGCGACCGCTGTTTCATCACATCGGAATGTGGTTGAATGCGGCGCAGGAATTCCGCCTCGTATTGGTCGGGCGTTTCATTTGAACGCAACACGACCGGGATCGGGAAAATACGCCCAAGCGATTTTCCCTGAGCCCTCCATGATTTAAAGACGCCATAATAGTTATGTGCGTCTACGAGAGCGCGCTGTAGGAGCGACGCTCTTGGCCCGTCTAAACGAGGCCATTTAGATGGAGGGGGCATCTTTGGTATGCCACCCGTCACATAGCCGCGTTCTAAACGTCTGGCTTGTGACACCGACTGAGCACGTTCACGTGTCGTCGGCGGAGCTTTAGGCTCCGAATCCTCTATGTCAGAACCATTATGAAGTATGGTCTGAGCATAAGGCGTTGTGGTAATACCCAACGGAGAAGCAGCTGCGCCTTTATGGGCAGCGCTCTCATTACCTGTCGATGGGACAGCATGCGTAAACGATGCTGTCTCCATGTTGTGAGCCATGAGAGGAGTTTGGATGGGCAATAATGCCGCATCATCACTCCTCATGAGCTCGTTGTCCGCATCACTACTATGAGGTGACGGCAACGGTGTCGACTCATTGTAGTCGACAATGAGCGACGGATCAACATCCTTACTGTTAAAGTGGGATGGATCCTTTAGCCCTGTTAACGCGACAGCAGCACTGGCTGTCGGCGTTCCGACTAAGGCATTAGACGCGGCCGGCGAATTAAAGCGGCGCGTGCGCTTAGTGTGAGGTTGAGTGGGCATCTTCGCAGACGACCCACCAACGTGGCCCCTTTTAGGTGGCATCATCGGCGCCGTGTAATGAAACACGTGCGCTAGAGTGATTGAGTGAACTAGCGGCGCGTAAAGCTGCTTGAAGTTCCTCTCTCCTCTTGGACGAATTTAAAAATGTAAATTCGTTCGTAAAAGGGGGGATGGTGTAACGGGCTAAAGTTGCCCTAATGTTACGTAGTTCCCATTAAGTACACTTGGTGTACTTAAGGGGATGGTCAATTACTAAATAATAGTAATTAGAATCAGCACTCGGGTGTGATTCACATTTGTGACCAATCCTTGTGTATGTGATGCACATGGGTGCATTCATATTAGGAGAGCCAGATGTTAACCTTGTGTTATTCGATTTTCAAGCTGCAATACCCTGCAAATCCTGACGCTACTGCTTGCAAATTGTATTGAACAGACAACAAGCCGGCACGGTTGAATGTTTTGTGGACGTAAACAATAGCCTCTACTAAATATTGGTTAAGTACAAAAACAGAATTCTTTCTTTTCGAGATAGGGGCAGTGGATCTTATATTACGCGCTGTTCACAGGGCATCCGATCTTACCACAGTTTACGCTGCTGATTAGTCGCAGGATCATAAACTATTAAGGTAGAAAACCTCCTGCGAATTTTAACATTGTTACTTCAGTTTAGCTAATTCAACTTTTAACGGGGTGTATCGTTACATGAAATTAATACTTAAAGGCTGTCAGTTAAGATATTATCGAAAGGGTATTTAATATTTGAAGAAAAATACTCTACGTAGTAATATTCGGAAAGCTTATCCATTGGTAGATATAGCCATTATATCTACTTGCTCTGCGGTCCAGTCAGCGCAGAACGCGCGCAAAGAGAGAGACAGTGTGACGGGGCACTACGACTTCTACTGCTTCAGTACAAGTCCACTTCGCCCTGCTTCAGTTGCAAGTGGTGCCTTACGTTATTTCAAGTACACTAGTACGTGCAGAGGAAGACTTCTCTTTAAGGTAAATAGCTTAAAGAGGGTAAAATGAAAACTATATTAATATAATTAAGTATCTCTTCTTTCTATCTGTTAACTCTCACTTTATTATAAACTAATACTAAACACGCAATCGAATTTTTATCTTATCTTATCTGTCTCTCTCTTTTGTTCACATCTACAGCTGATTAGTCTGCGGGATAAATATATATAATGGTCTATACCCATTTATGGATACGATTTCTGAACATTACTATGTAAAGAAAAATCCTCCAAATATTATCTAGCTTTTAGATAATAAATTAATTAACAACCTTTAAATGTTAATTTCATGCAACGATACACCCCGTTACATCACCCCTCCCTTAAATGACAATCACTCTGACTGTCATTGGATGGACACTAAGTGACCACTTAATTTAAAAATGATGTCGATTGGTCAGAACCATCATTTTAAATTCCATCGCATAAAGAGCAAACTCATGCGGGGTGTTGATAGTGCGGCTCCTTCGGCTGCGGTTCGTGCAGCCGCGAGTGACGTACTGTTACCTCTTGCGGCAGACGGAACGTCTGCCGTAGATCTTCTACTCGCGCAACACTAGATGATGCGAGAGCACGTGGTGATTCACCACGTGAATACGACCCCTCTTTGGAGGTCGACTACGAATGCGAGTCGGACGAAATGGCCGACTCGAAGAGAATAGAACAGTCGCCTGATAGACGCCAGGCGGCTGAATATGAGCCTTCGAATGAATGGGCTCAGTCTGATAGACGAGTTAGTAGTCTATTTGGATCCGACGATGAGGATGATCCCTCATCGCCCATTCCGTCTCCCTTTCGGTCACCTGCAACTGTTTCTGTGCAAGGTGATGACGATAACGTAAGACATCGTAATAAAAGTTCTTGTGGTACCCCTCAGGGGAGTGAAAACAGTAAACTGTCTCATCTCGCCCCTGATTAGAAGCCGTGGCTTTTGCCAGAACGGCTAATCAATAGCTTGTCTGGAGATACGACTCCTCACTATAAATATCCATAATTTATTGCGTCAAAGCTACATGGCTTTGATCTCAGCGCGAAGAACTTTCGCGCTGGGAAAGTTTTTATCTCGATCCTTTTCTTAAGCATCGATGGTTTAGTGGCAACAATAAGCGAGATAAAGTCTCGCTTATGCAAGCCTGGAGCGCGTTCATTCGCAATGTCAAAGACATTGGACGCGAAGTCTGGCTTCAAAAACTTAACGCGAATCGCATTTAGTTTGAGAAACGAACTCCAACCGGTGCAAAGTATAATTGCATCGGTTGTCACGTGTGGCTGGGCTCCCATGCCGAACACGTGGGGTGATCCCTGTCCGTGTTGTGAAGAGGGTGAAAGGGTATGTCTGAACCCTTTCTTCGCCCTGGGAAAGGGCTCGCATCTCTATTGAGATGCGGGATGCAATTGACGTTTTGCAATCGATCTACATGCGCCAGGGGCACGTGTTTTCCGATGGGCCTTTTGAACCATCGGATGGGTCTCGTCATACTGACGGACGAGGCCCTCAACGTCAGCAACCAGCTGGAAACGAGGCTCGCAGCTGTCATGTGAAGGTGGATAACCGCGCCAGCAAACAAGATAACTCGGTCGCTGCCCCTTCACTTCACGGTAAGTTTGGATACGTTCTACAAGGAAACGTTGACCACCGTGGGAATCCACCAATGGTTGTGGTGGAGGAGGGAAAATTAGATCCAAACCGTGTGTCGGATCTAATGTCGAAGATCGACAAAATCGGTCACTTCCTCCATGATTTGTTGGAGGGACTTGACCACGAGAGCGGCAAGCATCGCTCGTTGAAGCAGACGGTGTAGGCTCACCATATCGAGCGGTTGGAAGACCGTTCGAAGAGTGCGTACTCCATGTTGGAGTACGAACGGAAATATCACGCTCTTCGTGATGATCTTTCGTCCGCTCATCGCGGTTTCGAGGATCTTCGGACCCGACATGGAAAACTCCATATTCATGAGAATCTGGTTCGTGACCACAAGAATGTTTTGGGGATTTTTGAAAAAGGTGGTCCGATCCGTCCTCGAAACAAACCGCGTCTGATGGTACGGGCAGAGCCGACCAGCATAAAATGGAGGATGCGTACTCATCCTACGTGGCAATTCTACTGTGTTCGCATTGCCTCTGCGATGCAGTACACGGAAAGGCCCAATGAACTTGGGTAGTAGTTTACTGCTACCCACATTAGTGACTAATCGCTTAGGTAAGTTTACCGTAGAGAGTCGCACTAGGTCATTAATTTTAAATGAATGAACATTTGTTCTTCCATGTTTGTCTGCATTCCGTTTCTGACTGTCCACTGCGTCAGCAATGGAATCCTGAACGAAACGGATTATTGATTCTCGAGTTAGCAGAAATCTTTCTGCTGACTCATTCGTTTTGTCTTTTTCAGTACGCTTTGTGCGTACTGCCATGAGATCATTCTCGTCTTCGATATCGATTTCTTCGACATCGACATTACTCGCGTCGTTTTAACTTCGACGCGGGATGAGCATGAGCCAGAATGATTTTGCTCGTGCGAGTCCACCTCCCCCTCTTAAACTAGAGGATCCCTCTAATTGGGTGGGTATGCGAGGATGGCGTAAGCCATTCACG
>NC_090613.1:7067694-7071940 GCF_004359215.1 Bremia lactucae
ATTTTTTTCACTGATGAAATGCACAGCCGGCCCGAAATCGGGTCGGCGTGACAACGCATCAGTTACGACATTAAATCGTTCTGGGTTATTTTACACGAAGAAATTATACTCCGCGAAGAAGGGTTGCCACCTCGCCATTCTATGCAAGAGGCGTAGGCTGTTTGCGCCGTGCGTAATGACGCATGGTGTGTATATAAGATGAACAATCTACCTCCGAGGAGATGGGCCCTAAATTTAGCCAGTGCATATTTCATCATGGCAAGAAGTTCCTTGTCATGCACTCTGTAATTGCGTTCAGCTAGTTGCAGCTGACGTGTTACGTAACAGACGACGCGCTCCGCTTCGTCCGTATCGTATTGCATTAACGCATAGTCGATTGCGAATCGCTGGCACATGAAATGGTCTGTCTTGATCTGCAATCGCCAAGATGGGTGATTGCATCAAGCTTTTCTTGGTACCTTCAAAGGAACGCCGACAATCAGCGTTCCATAACCAATTCTCGTTTTTTTTCAAGAGACGAGAGAGAAGAGCTGTCATCTCGTCATACTTGCGTGGGTACTTATGCAAATACGCCGCTAGCCCAAGGAACTTTCTAAGTTTCTTGACATTTACTGGAAATGGCCAGTCGGTAATTGCCTTGATCTTTTTTAGATCCGGGCGCGGCCGTGTTCACCGACGATGCACCCAAGAAGTGGTATTTCGCTTGCAGCGAAAATACACTTCTTGTTTGCGTACAACTTATGCTTTCGCATAAGAATAAGGACCTGGCGAACTTGAGTTTTATGAGCTTCCAGTCCGTCTTTCCGTCCATAGCCCGGCTTTGACAAATACATCGTCAAAATAACTCGGTGCGAACTTTCGCACCGGTCTCAACAGATTCGTTACGCATCTGTTGAATGTTGCAGGGGCGTTACCAATCCTTTTTGGCATAACTAGCCATTCCCAGAGCTACCCACTGGGAGTGCTCACTGCTGTGTACGGGATGCCCCGTTCACCCATAAGCATCTGATAAAATTCATCTATCATACCCATAGACGATAAGATGGTCATCTTGGACATACCATATCGGCTTTGAGTCGGTACCGTTGCAGCATTCAGTTATTGAATGCGTGCACTATCCGCCACTCTCCTGTGGCCTTTCGCACACAGAAGGTCGGAGAGCTATGTGGGGAGGTTGACTCCCTTACATGGCCCGCTTTTAATCGATCGATAAAGAATTTATCGATCGCAAGTACTTGTTCAAGAGGCAGTGGCCACTGCTTCATGACACAGTACTTCGAGCCCGGTTTGAGCTCGATCTCATGTTGAGTGCCTTTATCCTTAGGCAACTCACATGGATCTGTTTCAGGAAGTACATCCCTAAATTTTAATCAATCCTTATATAAAGGATTTGTCTTAAGTGACTCCCAGGATTGAGTAGTATATTTCTCTATCCGAGTTTTTCACATCGAGGACACTTTTGTCCATTGATAAGCTGCTGAGAACCCGTTCGTTCTCTGCAAAAAGTACCGCTGACCAAATATCGGTTACGTATTCGTCCTCTATGACGAGTACGCAAATTTGTCATTCAAATCCAGTACGAAAAAATCATCATCATACTGTAGATCTTTTAACGTTAGTGAAATATCACTACGCACGCGTTTCATCACTGTTATCGATGCGCCTTTCGCTAGACGCACCGTCATCCTCGTTGGAGGGATGTCGCGCTCAACATATTTGAGCCTACGAACCTCTAGCGACTGGCGACGAATAAAGTTATTCAACGCCCCACAGTCCACTAGGGCTCTGAGCGACAAATCATTTGTCACTTTCAACTTCAAGGTGATGAGGGATACCTCATCACCAGGTGCAGAGACACATAATGATTGTGTCTCTGGAGCAACTTTAGTCAAGAGATTTGCAAATTCTCTTGGGTTGCTGGATCAGTAGGGCGTTGCGCCCCTACTGACTCCGACCGTTATTAGGCGGTCCGCCTCGCTGTTGCGATTTCGCAACAACGTCGGACCCGCGACCGTTGCCCTTGTTTGGCATTCGGTCCATAATTATGTTCAATACCTCTCGGTACTGGGCGTGGAGCACTACACTCATGAGCGTAGTGTCCTAACTTTTGACAGCGATTGCATATCTGCAAACGCTTGTTGTTCGAAAAGCGATGTTTCTCGCTTTCGACATAAGAGAGGTCTGTAGGTTCTGGACCTCCCAGTTCGTGTCGTCTTGGAGGACGATACGATGACAAATCTAGCTTGAGCCTGTCTCGAACTAAAGTCTTCCTGTTCCGCAACGGATATAGCTTCTTCAAGCGTATCCAGTTCCAAGCGGAACAGGTGGGTCTTTACGGGACCATCCGTAAGACCTTGCATAAACACCGTAATGAACGTGTGTTCATGAACTAGATTGTTCGTGATACAACTCGCTAAGAGTCGTATGTGCTGGGCATAAGCGTGAACATCACGCTTGCCTTGCTTGAGTTTTAGAAGCTCTGAACGAGCACTGAACTCAGCCCTAGGCGGTTCAAACGTATATTTGAGCCGAGCTTTAAAAGCCTTTAGCGACACAAAGACATATGGGTTGCGCAACTTGAGGCCTAGTGCCCAAGTTTTGGCACGACCTGCCAAATTTGACTAAGCAAATACGACTTGCATTTGCTCATCGATGATGTGACGTGCCCTTATGGCATCGTCCAACTCAACAAACCATTTTAAGAGGGAGTCTTCTTCGACTCCCCTATACATAGAGATGTCAATCTTTAAGGTTCCGGACGACGCATGTGCGTCATCCAGGTACAGAAGTCTGTACCTGCTGTAACCTTAACAGTTCTTCCTGTTGAGAGCCTTGCTGATTACGCAAGGCTACCTTCTCCTTCGCCTCGTCAAGTTCATGTTGTATGAACTTGGCGATGGCTGAATGGAGGGCATCTCTGTCCAAACCGGACAGCATGGTTAAGATGGCATCATTCCCTACGGTCGAACTCATTCGTTCGACCGCACTCCTTTCTATGTCACTTAGAAAGGAGCAGCTATCACGCGAAACGCGATGCGTATTTCCATTATCATATAACATGTCCATGTTAGATAGTTGGGACTGTGGTCCTTGGACGGACTACAAAGTGTTACCAGGTGTAACGGGGCACTGCCGACTTGTACTGCTTCAGTACAAGTCCACTTCGCACTGCTCAGTAAGAGTGGGGCCTCACGTCACTTCAAGTACACTAGTACGTGCAGAGGAAGTCTTCTCTTTATAACACTTGCTTTAAAGAGGGTTTAATGAAAACTGTATTTAATATAATTTAGTTCTTCTTGTCTATCTACTTAATACTAACTAAATTATAAAAACTAATACAAAATTTGTACTTTAAGTCTTATCTGTCTTTCTCTTTGCGCGCGTCCAGCGCTGACTGGACCGCGGAGAAAGTAGATATTATGGTCCATATCTACCAATGGATAAGCCTTTAAAATATTACTATGTTAAGTAATATTCTCCAAATATTATCTACCTTTTAAATAATATATTAATTAAAAAACCTTAAAATGTTGAATTCATGTAACGATACACCCCGCTACACTTCCGGTTGTTTGCTTCTACCAAGTACACCCACGCTGCTTCCGTATTCATTTCTTCGGATCACATTTGAGAAAATCTGCCTTTCCTGCAGCTGAACGCAATATAGTGATGGCATAACCATGGCTGCAATAGAATTCCTGCCCAGCTTTCAACAATTTTTCAACAATTCCTCACGGGTGGTATATTCTGCTTCTGGAGCAGGCATCATTATTATTTTGCAAGTGAGGGTGGTTTGTAGTAGGGAATGTGTAGGTAGTGAATATAATGTTAAGTGCGACGAGTACTTTAGAAAAGATAGTGTGTAACGGGGCACTGCGACTTGTACTGTATCAGTACAAGTCCACGTCACACTGCTTCAGTTGTGAGTGGTGCCTTTCGTTAGGTGACGTACACTGTCCGTATAGAGGAAGATTTCTCTTAAGACAAGTTAACTTAAGAGGGTAAAATGAAAACTGTATTAATATAGGTATTAATATAGTTAAGTGTCTCTTAATCTATCTTTGTAAATGCTGACTTAACTATAAACTAATACCAAACATGTAAATGAATTCTTATCTATCTTATCTTGTAACTCTCTTTGATTACTTCTACAGCTAATTAGTCTGCGGAATAAATAGACATAATGGTCTATACCTATTTATGGATAAGAAAAGAGGACATTACTATATAAAGTAATATCCTCCAA
>NC_090613.1:7078575-7087970 GCF_004359215.1 Bremia lactucae
TGACTTAACTATAAACTAATACTAAACATGTAAATGAATTCTTATCTATCTTATCTTGTAACTCTCTTTGATTACTTCTACAGCTGATTAGTCTGCGGAATAAATAGACATAATGGTCTATACCTATTTATGGATAAGAATTCAGGACATTACTATATAAAGTAATATCCTCCAAATATTATCTACCTTTTAGATAATATATTAATTAACAACCTTTAAGTGTCAATTTCATGTAACGATACACCCCGTTACATAGTGAATATAACCAAAACGTAGTAACTATAACAACTCCATTTATTATTCCTTTTCTAGGAAATAATTTTTATAGTTTCTCTTATCGAAATAATGTAAATGTAACGGGACACCCCGTTACATCGCCGGTCTTGTTGCTTTGACCGATCTACCCCCAGGGGGTCCTCGGACCTAGCATCCAGGTTGTCCATGGAATTTGGCTGAACCTTGGCGATTGGGCGTTTCTACGAGGGAATTTGGTGATTTGATGAAAACAGATTTCTATCATATGAATCTTTTGACACCAAAATGTTTTTCATCGAAATAGTGTGGTCTACACGTTTTATTAGTATGACATTTCCACAAAGCACACAATGCGTTTCCTGACCCGTAGCCATTGCGTGCCCAGACGGCTCCTTTTGCACTCATCCAATGCGTGCAGCTATGGTGCCGTATTACATGCCGATGTTCTGTCACGATGCAAAGCTGCGTTTTGTATGTCACGCAGTCGAAGCCTTACACAAATCTCTACACTGGCTCATCCCCAATGCCAATCATCGATCTCCAATCTGTCCCTTCGATCCCGAAGCGTCTCTCATATCTCTTCCAGTCGACCAGCTGTACCTAATGACGAGTACGAAGAGCTTAAAGATTTTCTTGCGAAGCCAGTAAACGTTGGCCCATCCATGGAGCGTGCCAAGGAAATTGTGACCGGCTGGATGAACCAACATGTAGATCCTTCCATGCCCGGTCAAGACGCCACTGTTATGGTGATGGTGGCAAGCGCCATGGAAGATCCGTACTTTGTGATGCAGGTGTACACGTGTCTACGGGATGCTGGCGTATCACCTTCGCCTATTACGCTCGAGTACTCGGCCGCGGCTTGTGCACAGCTTGGCCAATGGCGTACAGCATTCGAAATCATCGACTTTATGCACCAAGCAGTGAACAATATGCAGCCCTCCCTAAGCATTTACGAAAATGCTATAGAGTCGTGTCATAAGGCAAAAAAATGGATCAAAGCAAAGCACTTACTAGAAGAAATGCGAACGTATGGGCTGATAGCATCAATAAAGCTTTACAAGGCATCAATACGACTTTGTATTGTCAGTGAGGAAGTCACTGCAACGCAAGTACTTTTTGACGCGTTGTGTTGCGCGCATGAGGAAGAGTTGGAAAGGGAAACGAAGAAAGAAATAATGACGGACCTATTTAACGCGGCAGTAGACGTGCAATCACTCCCACAATCGCTTTTCTTTCGTGAAAAATTGTTGGCGGATAAATTCTGCCTCTCAAAGAAAGATTACACGCATCTTGTACGTTTGTGTGCAGTAAAGCGCCAATGGCACATGGCACGTGTTCTGTTGCAACAATCTGTGGACATGAACGCTCCTCCGCCAGTAGCGGCCGCATCCAGCAGATATACAGATGAGATTATACCATTACTTAATGAAATGAAGGAAAATGACATGGAAAAACCATTGATAGTATACAACGCTGCACTTCGAAACTTTGGCCAATTATCTCTTCTTAAAAATGCCATGGCTGTTTACTCCGACATGCAGAAAGAAAACATTGTGCCTGATGCCACATCATTTGCTGCACTACTTTGCTCCTGTGGCTCTAACGTCGAACAATCAGAAGCGTATTTCCGCGAATTTCAGCTTCAAAATTGTGATCCTTCGTTGGACGTCATGCATGCCTATTTACTCGTGCCAAGTCGTGCAAAACAGTGGAATGAAGTACTTCGCAGATATGATATGATTCAACATGATGCTTGTCTGCAGAACAATTTGACTCTCAATTCGGACGTTCGAATCCAGTCGCTACTTGCTGTTGCTTACGGACGAGTCGATCGTTCAAAAGACATGCTTCGCATCTTTACATCTATGAAGGTGAAGGGTATGGAGCCTAATTTGCACGTCTATGGTGAAGCGATGTTTGCATATATTCGTCAAGATCAATGGCGGCATGCGCTGATGCTTTTCGATCACCTGTTTCAACAACAAACCCCGGAAATGCAGGAGAATCGAAGGCTTGACTCCTTTCCAATGATATGGGACGCTGCAGTATTGGCTTGTGTGCACGGTGGTAAAACTCGGCGTGCTGCAGTATTGTATGACACGATTATTGGACAGCGTATCCTGATTTCTATGGTTACTGGCGAGCGTCTAGCCAAGATGCTGAAGAGCATTCCTTCAGAAATATTATGGAAATCATTTAAGTCCATTCCATCACTTCACAAGACAAAGAATAATGATAAGTTGAATCCGCGTGTACAAAATGCGATTTTGAAGCGCGCTGTGGAGGAGAATGATATATTTTTAGCAGAGCGGATTGTCGATGAAGGGACCCATCAAATGAAAATTCTTCCTAACTCGATGACGTACGCTCTTATGCTACGCCTGTATTCAAGTCAAGAGGACCAGGTGAACTTTTACGCGTGGTGGTGCCGAATGGAACAAGCTAATGTCAAGCCAACCTTGTATGTGTTTCGCGCACTGATGCGTCATTTAAGTTATCTAAGTATAATTCGTGACAGCGTAACCTCGCTCAATACCTTTGCTGTTTTTTTGGAGCAAAGACAGTGTCGAAATGAAATCGAGGGTGCAAAAAATAATGAAAGTACGAAAGATTTTGCAGCTAGACTTGGCCAAGGCGTATTGGATAAAATGAGTAGCCGTCGGATGAGGCCAGATGCAATATGTCTGCAGAATTATCTTCTTTTAAGTCAAGAATCGGATCATGTAGCTCGTGCCTTAGATAACGTAGAAGACGCAATATCAGCAAGGTTAGAAAACGGGATACAGAGTGTCGAGGACTGTGTCGATCTCACGCCGCGCTTGCTGCACACACTTTTTACAGCTTTGGCTGGCTTTCCGGATGGACAACGCGTGCGCGAGCTACTTGTACAAATTGTTAAAGTGTTGCCGAGCGATCTATCTGAAAATGCTCTTGCTGCTTTTTGCGCTGCAAATGATGGTCTTCACGCATTGCAGCTGCTGCGCGAGTTGCTTGATGGATATTGTGCGCTCACAGACGAGCATGTCTATTTTTTCCTGACCAACAGCTACACGTGTGAAGCGTCAACAGTGGAGACTGAAACCTCTCGTCCTCGGAGTGGAGATGGAGTGATCGTAGATATCGCAGCACTATTATGTGCAAACGCCGCGGTGACAATGAAAGTTGAATGCATAAGTTTTTTAATGCACCATATTGTCAAGCTTTCCAAGTGGCAGCAGCGAGGTGGATACGAAGTGTCAACACAAATGGAGATCGATAGTATGAAGAAGCTGCTCGCACACGCTTTCTCAACATTCTCCGTCACTCAAGTCCAAGCGTTTCTTGGAAAAGTGATTCACAAAGACGACCATTGTTATCTCGAAAGCATCCTTATTGAGCTACAAAATGCAACCTTTTGAAGTAAGACTTGCTCTTAGGTAATTGATTTTGTTGACATGCTCCAATGTTATTTAGTTGATCTCAAACAAATGGCACTGTGCAAATAAGAGTCAGATTTTGGTGGCATCCTAGCCATTACAATGACGCAGATAAGTGTGACGCTCAAACTAGGTATGAGCGCTACAGCATCAGAACGACATGCCAGGCTTGATAAGAAGCTTGTCATTCTATATCTAAACATTTAATAGCAGCTTTTGGCAGATCTTGAAAAAATAATTGCTATTTTATGTCCAGTATATGATATTTGATAAATCAGGTACTACGTGCATTGACGAACTCAAAATAAATTACATTAACGTGATGGGGGTGGTTGGTGCTGGATGCTTCTCTCTTCTGTATGCCTAATTTGTAGCGGGACACCCTTTGCTAGTACTATTGACAGTACCAGTCAATATACACTGATTATAGTGAAGGTTGGGTGCCTCGACTGTAACGGGGCACTACTGACTTGTACTGCTTCAGTAGTGCCACGTCACTTCACGTATATTAGTACGTGCAGAGGAAGACTCTCTTTAATACACTTGCTTTAAAGAGGGTTTAAAGAAAACTGTTTTTTATATAATGAAGTTCTTTTGTTTATATCGATTTAATACAAACTTAATTATAAACTAATACAAAACATGTAATAAAGGCTTATCTGTCTCTCTCTTTGCGCGCGTCCAGCGCTGACTGGACCGCGGAGAAAGTAGATATAATGGTCAATGTCTATCTAATATTGGATAAGCTTTTTGAATATTACCATGTAAGGTAATATTCTCCAACTATTCTCGAGCTTTTAGATGATATATTAATTAACAACCTTTAAGAAGTTAATTTCATGTAAGGATACACCCCGTTACATCACCCCTCCCTTTAACGACAATCACTCTGACTGTCATTGGATTGAGTGGTAAAAATAAGACCACTTTGTTAAAAACGATGTTGATTGGTCAGAACAATCATTTTTAATTCTATCGCATGGTTAATAAGTCCCTGTAGTATGCGAATAGTGCGGCGCCTTCGGAACCGGTTCATGCAGCCGCGGGCGACAAATTATTGTCTCTTGCGGCAGACGTTTCGTCTGCCGTAGTGTCATATTCTCCCGCAACTCTAAATGCTGCGGGTGCACGAGGTGATTCACCACGTGAATGCGAATCCTCTTTGGAGGTCGACTACGAATGCGAGTCGGACGAAACGACCGACTCGTCAGGCGGCTGACTACGAGCTTTCGAATGGGGGGCTCAATCGGATAGACGTGCTAGTAGGATTCGCTATAGCATGTTCGGTTCCGACAATGAGGATGATTCCTCATCGCCAGCACCGTCTGCCGTGCCGTCACCCGCACATATCTATGTGCGTGGTCATGACGATGGCATAAGCCATCATAGTAAAAGTTCTTGTGGTACCCCTGCTTTAGTGGGTACAACTCAGGAGATCGTAGACACTAAATTGTATCGTCTTGCCCTGAGACGAAGCCGTGGCTTTTGCTCGAACAGCTAATCAATAGCTTGTCTGGAGAAACTACTCCTCACAATAAATATTCTTTATTTTTCGTGGCAAAGCTATATGGCCGTTGGAGCAGACGGTGCAGGCTCACCATATCGAGCGGTTGAGAGACCGGTTGAAGAATGCGTACTCCATGTTGGAGTACAAACGGAATTATCACATTCTTCGTGATGAGCTGTCGCCAGCTCATCGCGGTTTCGAAGGTCTTCGGACTTGGCATGGGAAACTCCAGGTTCAACATGATAATCTGATTCGTGATCACAAGAATCTTTTAGGGGTTCTTGAAAAGGGTGGCCAGATCCGTCCTCGGAAGAAACCGCGTACTGATGGCGCGGGCGGAGCCGACTGCCGGAGAAACTGTATTGATGGTGCGGGTGGAGCAAACCAACGCAAAACGTAGGATGCGAACTATATTGTGTACGCATTGTCTCTGCGATGCAGTACACGGAATAGTCCAATGAACTTTGGTAGTAGTTTATTACTATGCACACTAGTGACTACATACTTAGGTCAGTTTACCGTAGAAAGTAGTACTAGATCATTCATTTTAAAATTAAAGAACATTTGTTCTTCCATGTTTGTCTGCGTTCTGTTTCTGACGGCCACTTTATTAGCAATTGAATACTAGACAAAACGGACTACTCATCTCGAGCCACTAGAAATTCCTCTGCTGACTCATTTGTTTTGTCGTTTTCAGTGCGCTTTGTGCGCACTCCCACGAGATCTTTCTCTCTTTTGATGGCGATAGCTTCGACTTCAACATCATTCGCGTCGTTGTTAACTTCGACGAGTGATGAGCATGAGTTAGAAATGGTTTTGCTCGGGAAAGTCCCCCCCCCTTAAACTAGAGAATCCCTCTAATTGGGTGGGTAAACGTTGATGGCCGAAGCCAGTCACGAAGAACGGTGTATGCGTTGTAGACGCATGCAACGAGTTATTGATGGCGAATTCGACCATCGGTAAAAACTCGCTTCAATTCGGATACGATTGGACGTAACCTCGAAGTATCTCTTCGTGGATGCGATTTACGCGTTCCGTCTGACCATCTGTCTTTAAATGATCAGATATTGACAGTCAGCCGTGTTCCGAGAGATCGGAACACGGATTGCCAAAACTCCGCCGTAAATCGTGGATTTCTATCAGAGACCAGTTCACGGGGTAACTCGTGGAGTTTGAATACCGTGTCGATAAATACACGGGCACAGCCCGGAGTCGACCGACTCGGGTACTGCAACAAGATGTACCATCTTGCTGAATCTGTCTACAAAAATAAGGATTCCATTGTTTTTGTGATCGTTTTCGGGAATTTCGAAGACGAAGTCCATAGATACGGACTGCCAAGAGTCTACCGGAAGTGGTAGAGGTTGGAGAGGTGCACCGGATGAAGGCTAGGCTTCATTTATTGGCATACCTTGCAAGCACAAATGCACTTGCGCACGTACTGATACTGGCGGGGCCAGTAAAAGTCGCGACTTACTGTAAGATAAATTTTCTCACGTCCACGATGCCCACTTGTTGGTGCATCGTGAATCTCGTACATGATGCGCAAGCGCAAATCATTGTGAGTAAGGACGACGACACGGCTGAACGCAATAACCGAGTGCATGACAAGGAACTCCTTGCCATGAAATATGCACTGGCTAAATTTAGGGCCTATCTCCTCGGAGATAGACCGTTCATCTTATATACACACCATGCGTCATTACGCACGGCGCAAACACCTACACCTCTTGCATAGAATGGCGAGGTGGCAACCCTTCTTCGCGGAGCATAATTTCTTCGTGGAAATAAACCCAGAACGATTTAATGTCGTCACTGATGCGTTGTCACGCCGACCCGATATCGAGCCGGCTGCGCATTTCAACAGTGAAAATAATCCCACTTTTGCAACACTCATTTCAAGTGTTCCGTAATCAACCTTGTTTGGTGACATAAAGAAAGCCTACGCAGAAGATAAAGACCTTCTGCGTTTAATAGATCATCTGATGAATCCATCCGGTAAATCTTATAAAGGGTTACCGGTATCGATCGTCATCCGATCGATACTCAACGCGCAACGGCTTATTGTATTACACAGTCGCTGCCGGCGACACTCCATGGTTGCAGCTGACGCATTTGGTAACAGACGACGCGCTCCGCGTCGTCCGTATCGTATTGCATTAGCGCACAGTCGATTGTGAAATCGCTGGCGTCACAGACCACATGGAATAGTCTGTCTTGATCTGCAATCGCCAAGATGGGTGATTGCATCAAGCTTTTCTTGATACCTTCGAAGGAACGCCGACAGTCAGCGTTCCATAACCAATTCTCGTTTTTTTTCAAGAGACGAGAGAGATAAACTGTCATCTCGTCATGCTTGCGTGAGTACTTGTGCAAATACGCCGCTAGCCCAAGCAACTTTCTAAGTTTCTTGACATTGACTGGAAATGGCCAGTCGGTAATTGCCTTGATCTTTTCAAGATCAGGGCGCACGCCGTTTTCACCGACGACGCACCCAAGAAGTGGCATTTCGCTTGCAGCGAAAATACACTTCTTGTTTGAGTCCAGCTTATGCTTTCGCATAAGTGTAAGGACCTGACGAACTTGAGCTTCCACGTCCGTCTTTTCGTCCATAGCCCGGCTTTGACGAATACATCGTCAAAATAACTCGGTGCGAACTCTCGCACCGGTCTCAACAGATTCGTCACGCATCTGTTAAATGTTGCAGGTGCGTTACTAAGCCCATTTGGCATAACTAGCCATTCCCAGAGCATCCCACCGAGAGTGCTCACTGCTGTGTACGGGATGTCCCGTACACGCATAAGGATCTGATAAAATTCATCCATCAGATCCATAGACGAGAAGATGGTCATCTTAGACATATTATAAATGATATCGTCTTTTCTACGTATCGACCTTTGATTCGGTACTGTTGCAGCATTCAGTTTATTGAATGTGTGCACTATCCGCCACCCTCCTGTGGCCTTTCGCACACAGAAGGTCGGAGAGCTATGGGAGGAGGTTGACTCCCTTACATGGCCCGCTTTCAATCGATCGATAAAGAATTTATCGATCGCAAGTACTTGTTCACGAGGCAGTGGCCACTGCTTCATGACACAGTACTTCGATCCCAATTTGAGCTCGATCTCATGTTGAGTGTCTTTATCCTTAGGCAACTCACATGGATCTGCTGAGGGAATACATCCCTGAATTTAATCAATCCTTATATAAAAGGTTTGGCTTAAGTGACTCCCAGGATTGAGTAGTATATCTCTCTATCCGAGTCTTCATATCAAGGACTCTTTCGTCCATCGATGAGCTGCTGAGAACCCGTTCGTTCTCTGCAAAAATTACCGCTGACCGTATATCGGTTACGCATTCGTCCTCTGTGACGAGTACGCAGATCTGTTTGATTCTACCGCTATGCAGATCTCTCAAGAACCGCTTGGGTTCTAGGGTTGGTAATTGAATTATCCCCGAAGTTAACTTCGGAGGCGCACACAGATCTAGAGTATAAGCGCCTACTCTTGATCCGTCATAAACCAAGACATGCAATGCCTCGGTTTCTTCCAGGGATATATCCACAGGTTGCCGAGGGATCAATCCCTCGGGATGCTGAAGTCTAGTCATTTCAGCATTAACTATTTGAGGAGATTCCCCTCAAGTACGTGGGGGCTTATTCATTCAACGTCTTCCGACTGTGATTGCGCTATCACAGTCGAGTCCTCTACGATCGACTCTCTACTCGACCTAGGATCATCGTGCTGTCCCTTTTGGACAACCGGTATCTTCCTTAAATGTCGCCCGCTAGGCGTACATTCATGTCTCAACCCACTCTACTTATTCGAGTGGCGGACTTTCGGCGCTGCCTGTGCATTCGCACAGCCGCCGGCAGCTGACTCCACACTGTGATTAGTAATCACACTGTGATCTTGCGCAGTCGTTCTAACGACCGTACTATAAGTGAGGCCAATGCACTCGCTCGTATTATATCGACACGCTTGTGGACGCTCCAAGACATTCATCAGATGGCCATATGAACAAGTGGCAGGCATCTTCACGGATCGATGCTGCCATCTGGTTCTTGGCTCATATTTTCTGAGCCAAGGTAAACCTAGGATGACATCAAATTTGTCATCCAAATCCAGTACAATGAAATCATCATCATGTAAAACTTTTAACGTGTAGAGAAATCTCACTACGCACGCGTTTCATCACTGTTATCGATGCGCCTGTCG
>NC_090613.1:7091180-7140877 GCF_004359215.1 Bremia lactucae
TAGTAGACTGTGGGGCGTCGAATAACTTTATTCGTCGCCAGCCGCTAGAGGTTCGTAGGCTCAAATATGTTGAGCGCGACATCCCTCCAACGAGGATGACGGTGCGTCTAGCGACAGGCGCATCGATAACAGTGATGAAACGCGTGCGTAGTGAGATTTCTCTACACGTTAAAAGTTTTACATGATGATGATTTCATTGTACTGGATTTGGATGACAAATTTGATGTCATCCTAGGTTTACCTTGGCTCAGAAAATATGAGCCAAGAACCAGATGGCAGCATCGATCCGTGAAGATGCCTGCCACTTGTTCATATGGCCATCTGATGAATGTCTTGGAGCGTCCACAAGCGTGTCGATATAATACGAGCGAGTGCATTGGCCTCACTTATAGTACGGTCGTTAGAACGACTGCGCAAGATCACAGTGTGATTACTAATCACAGTGTGGAGTCAGCTGCCGGCGGCTGTGCGAATGCACAGGCAGCGCCGAAAGTCCGCCACTCGAATAAGTAGAGTGGGTTGAGACATGAATGTACGCCTAGCGGGCGACATTTAAGGAAGATACCGGTTGTCCAAAAGGGACAGCACGATGATCCTAGGTCGAGTAGAGAGTCGATCGTAGAGGACTCGACTGTGATAGCGCAATCACAGTCGGAAGACGTTGAATGAATAAGCCCCCACGTACTTGAGGGGAATCTCCTCAAATAGTTAATGCTGAAATGACTAGACTTCAGCATCCCGAGGGATTGATCCCTCGGCAACCTGTGGATATATCCCTGGAAGAAACCGAGGCATTGCATGTCTTGGTTTATGACGGATCAAGAGTAGGCGCTTATACTCTAGATCTGTGTGCGCCTCCGAAGTTAACTTCGGGGATAATTCAATTACCAACCCTAGAACCCAAGCGGTTCTTGAGAGATCTGCATAGCGGTAGAATCAAACAGATCTGCGTACTCGTCACAGAGGACGAATGCGTAACCGATATACGGTCAGCGGTAATTTTTGCAGAGAACGAACGGGTTCTCAGCAGCTCATCGATGGACGAAAGAGTCCTTGATATGAAGACTCGGATAGAGAGATATACTACTCAATCCTGGGAGTCACTTAAGCCAAACCTTTTATATAAGGATTGATTAAATTCAGGGATGTATTCCCTCAGCAGATCCATGTGAGTTGCCTAAGGATAAAGACACTCAACATGAGATCGAGCTCAAATTGGGATCGAAGTACTGTGTCATGAAGCAGTGGCCACTGCCTCGTGTACAAGTACTTGCGATCGATAGATTCATTATCGATTGATTAAAAGCGGGACATGTAAGGGAGTCAACCTAACCCCATAGCTCTCCGACCTTCTGTGTGCGAAAGGCCACAGGAGGGTGGCGGATAGTGCACACATTCAATAAACTGAATGCTGCAACAGTACCGAATCAAAGGTCGATACGTAGAAAAGACGATATCATTTATAATATGTCTAAGATGACCATCTTCTCGTCTATGGATCTGATGGATGAATTTTATCAGATCCTTATGCGTGTACGGGACATCCCGTACACAGCAGTGAGCACTCTCGGTGGGATGCTCTGGGAATGGCTAGTTATGCCAAATGGGCTTAGTAACGCACCTGCAACATTTAACAGATGCGTGACGAATCTGTTGAGACCGGTGCGAGAGTTCGCACCGAGTTATTTTGACGATGTATTCGTCAAAGCCGGGCTATGGACGAAAAGACGGACGTGGAAGCTCAAGTTCGTCAGGTCCTTACACTTATGCGAAAGCATAAGCTGGACTCAAACAAGAAGTGTATTTTCGCTGCAAGCGAAATGCCACTTCTTGGGTGCGTCGTCGGTGAAAACGGCGTGCGCCCTGATCTTGAAAAGATCAAGGCAATTACCGACTGGCCATTTCCAGTCAATGTCAAGAAACTTAGAAAGTTGCTTGGGCTAGCGGCGTATTTGCACAAGTACTCACGCAAGCATGACGAGATGACAGTTTATCTCTCTCGTCTCTTGAAAAAAAACGAGAATTGGTTATGGAACGCTGACTGTCGGCGTTCCTTCGAAGGTATCAAGAAAAGCTTGATGCAATCACCCATCTTGGCGATTGCAGATCAAGACAGACTATTCCATGTGGTCTGTGACGCCAGCGATTTCACAATCGACTGTGCGCTAATGCAATACGATACGGACGACGCGGAGCGCGTCGTCTGTTACCAAATGCGTCAGCTGCAACCATGGAGTGTCGCCGGCAGCGACTGTGTAATACAATAAGCCGTTGCGCGTTGAGTATCGATCGGATGACGATCGATACCGGTAACCCTTTATAAGATTTACCGGATGGATTCATCAGATGATCCATTAAACGCAGAAGGTCTTTATCTTCTGCGTAGGCTTTCTTTATGTCACCAAACAAGGTTGATTACGGAACACTTGAAATGAGTGTTGCAAAAGTGGGATTATTTTCACTGTTGAAATGCGCAGCCGGCTCGATATCGGGTCGGCGTGACAACGCATCAGTGACGACATTAAATCGTTCTGGGTTTATTTCCACGAAGAAATTATGCTCCGCGAAGAAGGGTTGCCACCTCGCCATTCTATGCAAGAGGTGTAGGTGTTTGCGCCGTGCGTAATGACGCATGGTGTGTATATAAGATGAACGGTCTATCTCCGAGGAGATAGGCCCTAAATTTAGCCAGTGCATATTTCATGGCAAGGAGTTCCTTGTCATGCACTCGGTTATTGCGTTCAGCCGTGTCGTCGTCCTTACTCACAATGATTTGCGCTTGCGCATCATGTACGAGATTCACGATGCACCAACAAGTGGGCATCGTGGACGTGAGAAAATTTATCTTACAGTAAGTCGCGACTTTTACTGGCCCCGCCAGTATCAGTACGTGCGCAAGTGCATTTGTGCTTGCAAGGTATGCCAATAAATGAAGCCTAGCCTTCATCCGGTGCACCTCTCCAACCTCTACCACTTCCGGCAGACTCTTGGCAGTCCGTATCTATGGACTTCGTCTTCGAAATTCCCGAAAACGATCACAAAAACAATGGAATCCTTATTTTTGTAGACAGATTCAGCAAGATGGTACATCTTGTTGCAGTACCCGAGTCGGTCGACTCCGGGCTGTGCCCGTGTATTTATCGACACGGTATTCAAACTCCACGAGTTACCCCGTGAACTGGTCTCTGATAGAAATCCACGATTTACGGCGGAGTTTTGGCAATCCGTGTTCCGATCTCTCGGAACACGGCTGACTGTCAATATCTGATCATTTAAAGACAGATGGTCAGACGGAACGCGTAAATCGCATCCACGAAGAGATACTTCGAGGTTACGTCCAATCGTATCCGAATTGAAGCGAGTTTTTACCGATGGTCGAATTCGCCATCAATAACTCGTTGCATGCGTCTACAACGCATACACCGTTCTTCGTGACTGGCTTCGGCCATCAACGTTTACCCACCCAATTAGAGGGATTCTCTAGTTTAAGGGGGGGGGACTTTCCCGAGCAAAACCATTTCTGACTCATGCTCATCACTCGTCGAAGTTAACAACGACGCGAATGATGTTGAAGTCGAAGCTATCGCCATCAAAAGAGAGAAAGATCTCGTGGGAGTGCGCACAAAGCGCACTGAAAACGACAAAACAAATGAGTCAGCAGAGGAATTTCTAGTGGCTCGAGATGAGTAGTCCGTTTTGTCTAGTATTCAATTGCTAATAAAGTGGCCGTCAGAAACAGAACGCAGACAAACATGGAAGAACAAATGTTCTTTAATTTTAAAATGAATGATCTAGTACTGCTTTCTACGGTAAACTGACCTAAGTATGTAGTCACTAGTGTGCATAGTAGTAAACTACTACCAAAGTTCATTGGACTATTCCGTGTACTGCATCGCAGAGGCAATGCGTACACAATATAGTTCGCATCCTACGTTTTGCGTTGGTTTGCTCCACCTGCACCATCAGTACGGTTTCTCCGGCGGACGGATCTGACCACCCCATTCAAGAATCCCCAAAACATCCTTGTGATCACGAACCAGACTCTCATGTTGAGTATGAAGATTCTCATGTCGAGTCCAAAGATCCTCGAAACTGCGATGAGCGGAAGACAGCTTGTCACGAAGAGGCGTGATACTTCCGGTCGTACTCCAACATTGATTACGCACTTTTCAAATGGTCTTCCAACTGCTCGATATAGCGAGCCAGCATCGTCTGTTCCAACGAGTGACGCTTACCGCGCTCGTGTTCAAAATTCTCCTCCAATACATGGATGAAGTGGTCGATTTTGTCGATCTTCGACTCTAGATCCGACAAATAGGTCGGATCTAATTTCCCCCCCTCCACCACAAGGAAACGTTATCACGATGTGAAGGGGCATCAAAAGAGTTATCTTGTTCGCTGGCGCGGTTATCCACCTTCGCATGACAGCTGGGAGCCTCGGTTCCAGCTGGTTGTTGACGTTAAGGGCCTCGTCCGTCAGTATGATGAAACTCACCCGATGGATTAGAAGGTTAATCGAAAAACACGCGCCCCTGGCGCTTGAAAATCAATTGCAAGACGTCAATCACATCGCGCATTTTTATCGAGATGCGAGCCCTCCCCCATGGCTAAGAAAGGGAATAAACATCCTCTTTCACTCGTTTCGTGTTGTCGACACATACGAACAGGGATCACGCATCTGACATGCGTCAACATTACCAAATTTGGTAATATTGGCACTATTAAGTCAGAATTAATAAAGACAATAATGTTTTACTTCATTATTCATATCATCTCCGAAAACCATAATAATATTATTCCTCTTATAAGAAATAATATTTATGGGTAACGGGACACTCCGTTACATAATTCGCTAATGTTTCTTCTCTTTTTGTCTGCAAGAAAAGTAATCAGCTGAAGTGGCTTCTTTTTTGTTTAATAAATAAGAACTTAACCAAATATTACTTGAAAAAATGACTAGCAAATTCTTGCATGGCTGACTTGCTCAGTGAATTTACCAGAATTAAATATGTACGACGCAAAAGTAAATTTATCGTATTAAAAAGCAATGGAGCTGTACTGCAATGGGGCACACATCGGTTGGTAAACGGTTGTTGTAGTACATTTACTTAATAGGTAATATTCCCTTATATCCTATTTAAAATAATAAATTACTAAAATCCCATTTATTATGGGTAACAAATGTGGTTGCCGCCAGATATAAATCTGATGGCTGAAATCTACTTTAAATTAGCTAGGGTATGGTTTTTAGATGAAATTAATAAAATAAAGTTCAGTTTCACCATTTGATCTTAAAGCGTCTAGTGCCTTCCTAAGGCTTGCGCATTGATCTGTGAGAGACAGAAGCCTTTCTAGGGTACATTCTCTCGGGCACTAGTTGCCACTTGGTTCTCCGAACCTTTGAGTCCCTTGAACTTTCATTCATTAAGCTTTAATAGCTTGTACGACTCCCTGAGTTGTTATACCCATAAGCTCTATAGAACTAAGAGACTCATCGAGTCCATCAGTCTTCCTTTACCTTAAGGAGCGAGGTAGCTCCGCTGCATGTACGCGGCCATATTTTCCTTATAGTTTTTGAAGTGTAGGAATGAAATACCCCCCTTAAAAAGTGTTCTGTGGTCAATCTCATCAAGTGAAGGTAACCCAATTCTTAAGTAGATCAGACGCTTTCTTATAAAACTTTGACAGCCGCAAAAGCCGGGATTTTGCTAGCAAACAAACTCACAAACAACAGAAAGATAATGATGTGGCACGCAAGTAGAAGTATAGGCCCTGACTAAAGCAGTGAATGTTCGGATTGATCTCAAGATTGCAGATCTATATGAATACTGAGTTGTAGTTCAAAATCCCATCGCTGTTAAGGTTGGCATTGACGCGCAGAAGAGCAATTCGAGTACAATTTCAAATGCTTACAATCATTCCTCTGCTAACTTATTCCACGCTACTTAGTGACCAGTCGATGTCAAGGGACTTAGAAAATTAAACCTCTAAAAATATGTATATACACTACTATAAAAAAACGACAAGGGATCGCACATTTTATTTTTCACTGAGATCTTTTACGTATTCGAAATTAGGTATCCCAATAGGATCGATGACGGTGGATGACCAAATCGATAAATTAATAGAGGAACTGGCCAGTCGCTAATTGCCTTGATCTTTTCGAGATCACGGCGCACGCCATGTTTACAGACGATGCACCCAAGACGTGGCATTTCGCTTGCAACGAATGTACACTTCTTGAATTTGCGTACAACTTGTGTTTTCGCAAAAGTGTAAGAACCTGACGAACGCGAGTTTATGAACTTCCAAGTCCGTCTCCGTACATTGCCTTTCGCGGCCGCTCCGTTCTATTTTCAATTTTGGGTTTAATTTTGAGTGAGTTACATCCCATTGAAGAGGATGATGCAGCTCCCCCTAAACTGGCTGATGATGAGATCCTGGCATATGTACAGCATGCTGAGGAGCAAACTGAGGAGATGCCAGAGGAAGAGGGGATAGTCGTAATTTAAAGGCATAGAAGCTCCAGGTAATTAATATTTTTTCTTGTTTGCTTGACATTTGCACCGCAATGCTCTACCTTCAATCTAATCACGTCAATGTTCTTCTCCTTCCACTCAGGGCAAAACTCATTTCATGGATGCTGGCATCATATCAGCATTAAAGCGCCATTATTGCCGCCATTACCTTCAGAATGCTTTGGACTGTGACGATCGTGAAAAGTTTGAGTTGTACAAGGTGGACCAGCTCATAGCAATGCGTTGGTCAATGGCAACCTGGAACGAGATCACAAGCCATCTGTTGCCAACTGCTTCGACCATACTGGTCTGTTCAACCAGGAAAAAAAGAAGCAGGAAGTGCTACAGGCAGATATCGAAGATTTGGATGAGAAGGCTGTTGGAAAGGAATTTCAAGCTGCTGCTATTCATCAGCTCCGGTGAAGAGGTAAAAATTTTATCGAAATGGTGAGGAAAGTTAAAAATGAGAATGGATGAGGGATTGGGCAGATATCATTATAAAATTTAGGAATCAAGGGTGCTTTGCACAGTGCTACCATGGGAAATCATGTTACATTTCGCGAGACACTTTACGGTCTCCGACCGCATACGAATAGTACAGCTTTTGCCTTTGGCATCTGCTTGCTCTTTTTGTTTGTCTTGGCTATCAGCCATCGTGTCACATACATGTCTTAAGACACTAAATCGCGTCGCGAGAAGCTCGCTTACTTGTTTCCGAATGGTGTCAGGGCTGATATTAGCAGGCCTATCGGTTAATTCCCCCCCAGCTAGCCCTGATCCACGCAGTGGTATCGTTAACAGAACGCGTGGGTGGGTGAGACCGTTGCCATAGAACGAAGTATAGCTGAAAAATAAATCGGTTTATTATGGAATTAAAACGTATAGGGATCGACAGCGTCATTAAACGCAAGTTCCACCTCTGGGAGCATTGAGCTCAGCGCTTTGGTACACACTGCGTAAAACGTCTTCAATGACGCGATTGACACATTCAGTTTGACCATCGGTATGCGGATGGTTCGCAGTGGACATATGCAACCTGGTGCCAAGCATTCGGACAATTGATTTTCAGAATTTACCCGTGAAACGGGGGTCCCGATCAGAGATAATTTCCACTGGCAAACCGTGTTGTCGAAACACGCGATCAGTAAACAGCCTTGCTGAACCTTCACCATCAATGGAATCCGGCCAGCCGCTACGTGATCCATTATGCTCAATCAGTCAACAAAAGCCTATGTAGGTGTTACCGACCAAATTTTTCGGTAGGCCGAAACCAGAATCGATACTTATGGACTCCCAACAACCTGTGGGTACGGGCAGACTTGCCAGTGGTTTTTTTAAATATGGGAGGGAACATTGTCAAGATGGAGAAGGATCATGCGCTTCTGTTTCTAAAAGGCAACAGGTGATAAAAGCACAAGCCAAAGGTTTTCTAAGTTTTGCAGGAATCAGAAAAAACCTTCATGTCAGTCTCTAGCTCCAGCAACTATTCCTGAAAATAATACACTGGTCATCCAGGCCAATTTGTTGTCCGATAGAGTCCCAGTTGAGCATTAGTACTTTCTTTTGGAAAGCGCGTAGTTTCTTAACATGTCCGGTAAAAAAGGGCAGATTCTTCTCCGATCCGTTCGCATTTTCTGTAGAGTAAGCGGATCTAAAGACATGACAGTTACTATAGGAATTAATATTTATATTTTTTACAAGAGAATATCTAACAAAACTTGTTCTTTTACAGACCCTCAATTTGCTGTTGCAAATTGTTCCTTTCAGAGACATAATGTAAAAGAGGCCTGGGAAGTGGTTGGATTTATCACCTATGTATCATTTCTAAAGAAACACAACACAATTTGATGGCCCGCGTCATCTGCGTTGAAGACATCACAGAGACTGTACTTGGCGATTGTGGCCAGCAGAACACGCAGAGCAACTTCAATTGCTTCATTGACAGCAGAACCACTATCACCATGAATCCGAAGAGAACTTGGTGTTGCTGCTTGAACTTGTGCAGCCAGCCAGTCGAAAATTCAATTTTATCATCTGGAACATTGAGGCTCTATGTAAAGGCCTTGGCTTTCATCTTGATAAGATCCATAGTCAGGGTCACTCCACGACTCTGGCACTGAGCTCCGTCAGATCCACATTTTCAAATTGATCGCTCTTCTGATTTTAGTGTGGGAGATTCCATAAGGGAGATGATTCACTCCATTGCTCAAGAAGCCAATATGGTCTGGCTCATCTTCTTGTCTGCCGCTTTCTGTCGGCAGATTTCACGTTTCAGATTTTAGTTGAGGCGGACCAGAATTTTAATATTTTGATTATTTTGAGCTCGTTTAGAATTATGGTCCGCAAAATCCAGCTGTGACCCCCTAACAAACAAGAGGATATTGCATGTTAGAAAAACTCAAATCTAGTTATGATATGCCCGCGACTTTATTATTTCCACTACATTACAGGATTTGCCTGCCACCGGTGCTAAAAGGTAGCAGCGGAATGACTGTACTTCTTAATGAGATTGTGCAAAGAAAAAGGTAGCCGGTATATCCACACACCCCTATTTGTATTGCCACAACCCATCCCCGTCTGTAATGAATAAAAATGTCTTACAAATTATTTTCACTGTATGGGTCATTCAACTGCATCCAAAATCAACAGTTATATCTTTAGAATCGTCTATGGATCGCACTTTTGATTTTTGAAACATCACCCCCCAAATAACATTAGGAAATCGCAATAGCCACACGCCCTAATTTTCTTAATGAGAGTAGTGTACTGGATGTGTTTGTACCTGGGCACATAAAAATAGTGTATTCGTTTGGCGGTGTTAAATGTAATGTTTTTAACAGGTGAGAAAAAGCCAAGAGGGCCCGCACTTGATTGGCAAATCATAAAAAGAGCGAAAAGAAAAAGCAGCAAATCAAGCACGAGGGAGAAGCTGCGCTGGAAATAAGCGACAAGGGTCGGAGGTGTGCTCCTGCGCATGCATGTTAGTTAGTCTTCGGCTGTCAAGCTTAGGATCAATTTACTTTACTTATACGAACTTCTGCGGATGTGCATGCTAACCTTTCAAATAGGCGAATCTTAGTACTCTTTTTTGTACCCACCATGAGCGCAAGCGACCACAATTTCCAAAAAATTTCCTTACGTTTCAGTTTTTGTCGGCTTCCTCTCGTAATTAGCCGAGGGCCATTCGGATGGACGTGCCTAAGTTCTATGGAACTGTAGCGCACACGATTGTCCGCACGAGTTGCTACCGTTACGCTACTCTCATAAATGTAGAGGTAGATAATTAAGGGGTGTGGCTATATCGATTCCCAAATGTAATTTAAAGGGGATTCTATACTAAAGTCCATATCGGTTCCCAAATTGAATTTAGGCCATTCCCTCATCGTCGAGAAAGTGCGAAGAGCTAGCCGCCTCGATTTTTCGGAATTGCGTCAAGAAGGTGTACCAAAGTCCAAAAGGACCTAAAGACGACTCTTAAAGAATAATTGGTAATTTTGCGATACAGAGGAATAATGAAAATGGTTTATGTTGTCTTTTTAATCTGTTGTTTATATTTAATGGAATGAAAAACAGACCGGGAGGGAATGTGGCAATACCAAAAGGGGTGTGTGGCTATACCGGTATCCAAAAAAATACTAAACTGTTGCTCGATACTTTTGACGTCATAAAAACAAACGAGCGAGATGTCGATAGCTGACGAGCATTGTTGAAAGCGATGGTTATTCGAGCACGCACGTCACCAAATCTGCAATTTTATAGGTAAATTCTCAACATTTTCGTCCGAACTCCATCTTGTAAAATAATTGATTCGAACACAACTCAGAAAGCGATTATAACAACGATTGTTGTTTATTAGAAAACTGACGGAGTGACTTGTCTGGTACGTGCCAATCTCTTCCTAAGCATGTGCTATTTTACCGGTAGCTATCTAGTTCTGTCAGCAGGCTGACAAGATAGCTCTCAAATATGTTTCCTTGACTGAAAGACCTTTTTTACAAACATGTAAATGTTAAATTATAAGCAATATAAAGGGAACAGGTATAGACACACACCCCTTTTGGTATAGCCACACACCCTCCCCGTCTGTATTGAATGAAGACGTCATATAAAATATTTTCACTGCATTTTCATTCCACGGCATACAAAAATTAACAGTTATTTATTTTTAATCGTCTATAGATCCCCTGTCAGGATGAGGGTAAATTACGACTGAATTAAAATTAGTTTAACTAACCGATACTTTTGGTATACTCCTTAAGGTATCGCCTATCCTTAATCTAATTCTTACTGAGTATCATCTCTCCTAATTGCGCAAACCTTTTTACTTGTTTTTATTATGGCGCATATGTAAAATTGATCTAAAGAAAATGAATGGTTTAAAAGGTAAGTCGAAATGACTGGTCAAGGGCTGAGCAAGATGACTGGTCCTTACATCCTCCCCGATTTGATCTCTCGTTGACGCTGATTGAAGTTGGCGACGAGATCCTTCCAGTGGGAGACATGGCGAATATTTTTCTCTTTTTCCCAACTGGCTTCTTCCTTAGTTTTGCCATGCCATTGTACGAGCCAGTATGGTTGACGATTGAACTGGCTTTTCTTCAAGAGACGTTCGATAACTTGAAGATGATCCGCTGTGCCATTATCCACGAATTTGGATGCTTTCGGTATCGGACGACTTCGAAATTTTTCTGGTGTCGGTTCATACTTTGATAGAACATCGACATTAAAGGTTGGATTAATCTTATTCATACTTTGTGGTAACTTAAGCCTTGCCACATTAGGAATAATCATTTTGATAATTTCGAATGGTCCCACCTTTCTTGCCGCAAACTTAGCTCGTGGTGTCCCCATATCTTTCGCAGCATGTTTCAACGATATTCTGCGAGTATCAAGCATAACTAGATCTCCAACCTTGAATTCAACTTGATTTATTCGGCGTTTTTTATCGTAATATTGCTTTTGCGAAGCTTGTGCTTTTAGGAGATTTCTGCGAGCCTGATCGATGATCTTTGTTCGTTCTTCGATAAACTCTTTTGCGTATACGTCAATCTCCTTTGGTTGACTATTCCAGCCCAGAGCCTTTTGCCATGTAGAGCGTTCCTTTCTTCCCGTATCTATTTCGAAGGGAGAGTATCCCGTGGATGCACTAACCAGTATAGAGTGCGCATACTATGCTTCCCGTGTTCGGTCCAGTCAGTGCCATGGTAAGATACCATGCATCTGAGTGCGTCTTCTACCACAAGGTTCTGTCGCTCGGTCTGTCCATCGGCTTTAGCCCGATGAGCGGTTGTCATACTTAGACGAACACCGATGATCGTCATCAAAGACTTCCAAAACATGGACGTGAACTTGCTATCTCGGTCACTGATGATAACTTCTGGAAGACCATGGTGTCGAACTACAGCATCAAAAAATACTTTTGCTGTTGTGCATGCATCATCCTTAACGTGCACTGCTGCGTACTTCGTTCGTTTGGAAAACTTATCGACAACCGTTAGGATGGCATCAAATCCATTGGACATAGGAAGCCCTGTTATGAAGTCATTGACACCACTTGCCAGCAAGCCTCTGGTATTGGAATTGGCATAAGTAATCCGTTTTTTCGTTGATTATCATGTTTCCAACGTGCGCAAGTTTCACAGGTTTTGCCATATTCCTTGACGTCTTTCTGCAACGATTTCCAGTAATACCACTGAGTCACTCGCAAGTATGTTCTGCGATTGCCCGGATGAGCAGCTATTGCCGAATCATGATATTCCGATATTACTTTCGTTCGCAAACGGTTGTTGCTGGACACGCAAAGACGTGTAAGCTTATTTGACGTTTGCAAAAACAGCACTTCTTCTTGCTTGACAAACAATGAGCTTGCTTCTGAGTTTTTCCATGCTTCTTTAAACTCAGCATCTCTGGCGTAGCCTTGTTGAAGTAGCTTGCGAACTTCCGGTGACAACTCGACATACGACGCTGTCATTAAGGTGGCAACTTGCAGAGCCTCAGCCTCCTCCCGGGGCAGAGTTGGCACCGAGGGTGAGCAAAGTAAACGTGTACCTCGTTGTTGGCAACTAGAATCGCACTTATGGAAGTGGATATTGTCCACGACAGTATCATCAGGCCGGCGCGAAAGCACATCAGCTACGACGTTTAAAGCACCATTAATGTGGTGTATAGTAAACGTATATTGAGCGAAGGTGGTCAAGTATCGAGCCAATTTCGGCGAGACTTTCGGATGATGAAGCAGCCAAGAGCAGGCGCTATTTTCCGTGAAAATCTCAAACTGGTGACCACAAAGGTAATGACGCCATTTGTCTAACCCCGCCTTAATTGCAAATAGCTCCTTTTCATGAGCAGGCCAATTAATCTCATGGACTCCAAGCTTCTTTGAATAAAACGCTATTGGATGGTCATGTCCATTGAGAAATTGCGATAAAACACCTCCCACGCACGACCCTGATGCATCCGTAGTCAGTACAAATGGGCGTGAAAAGTTGGGCAGAGTCAGCACAGGTGCAGCTTGTAAGGCAGACTTCAGCCTTGCGAAGGAATCTTCCTTTTCTGCATTCCACAGCCATAGAGAATCTTTCTTAACAAGATGACTCAATGGCAGAACTATGTGCGCAAACTGATGAATAAAGCGGCGATAATAACCAGCAAGACCAAGAAAACTTTGCAATTCCTTTACGGAGGTCGGTGGTGGCCATTTAGCGATTTCTTCCGTCTTCGTATTATCAACGGATAATCCTTTGTTGGAAACAGTGTGCCCCAAAAAGCTGACCTCTTGACGCGCAAACTTGCTCTTGCCGATGTGAGCGAATAGCGTTTCCTTGCGTAATACGTCGAACACGATAGCAAGATGGCCAAGATGTTCGTCATAAGAGACGGAAAATATGCAGATATCATCCAAATATACCACAACAAATTGGAACTTTCCAAAAAGTACACGCATCAAGCGCGACCAAATGCCAGGCATTCCAGCAAGACCCATCGGAGCAACGCACCACTGATACGTCTCATTTGATGTACGAAACGCAGTGTACTTCTTGCTATCCGGATGGATACGCATCTGATGGTACCCCTGAGCTAAGTCAATGACTGTGAAATAGCTCATACCTTGTATTTTATCGAACAATTCATCGATTCGCGGCAAAGGTATTTTAGGGACGACTAACTTTGAGTTGACGTAACGAAAGTCAATCACCCAACGGAGCAAAATGTTTGCGTTTCCGGATCGAATCTATTCCGAACGAGATACACTCGTACCGGTTTTTGGGTCCTTTTTAGGAATACCAAAGATGTTTGATACCCACGGCGAGTCTGAAAGCTCGATCCATCCGCGGGAAAGGTTCTCATCGACAAACTTCTGTAAAGCATTTTGTCCAACTTGTGAAAGTCGAAACGGCGGACGATTACTCGGTTGCGCACCGGTTGCATATTGATTTCAAATTCAACTGACCGATTAGGAGGCAATGAATTCGGTAACTTCTCCGGAAACACATATTTATAGGAATCAAGTAAAGACTTCAACCGTTTTTCCCGAGGTTTTGTAGATTCCGATTCTTGATAAATTTTGACACGATAGACCTCTTCGTATTTTGATGTCTTCAATTTCCTTGAAAAGTCGGCAGACGAAATAATGACCGGTTCAAAAACCTCATCCTGTGGTATGTTACCACTTTTGAACGAAACTTGATGAGTACGCCAATTTATTATTGGCTCGTGCGCAGTAAACCAAGGCTTACCCAGAATTACATCTTGGGAATTGCTCATTGGCCACTCGATGACCGGAATGTCAGAAAATTGATTACCATCAAAGAAGATATTTGCGACTCCTTTCTTCACCTTTCTTTTGGTGGTATTAGTGCCGTCGAAACGAGTGACTTGAATTGCCACTTCAGACGTGACGCGTTGCAGCAACCCCGGCTTCACCACATTGCATGTGACGCCAGAATCGAGCATTATTTTAACAGCACGATCGTCAAGATGACCCTTTTTGACGATCAAATCTTTTCCCGTGAAGGAAGCAAAGTCAGCTTCACTTAGTGTAGTGATATTTTCATCTGACACAGTCGCGATGGTTTCTTCTTCGACTGACTCATTCTCGAAATAGTTGACGTTTGCACGCTCGCGACGATATCCGTTGCCGCGACTATTTTGCTGGTATCTGCGCTTGTAACACTGCTGAATCGTGTGCCCCAGTTTTTTGCAGTACGCACACTTTGGTTTATTTGGACGTCGGCTATGGACGCGAGAAGACCTATGAAATGGCCGAGCATTGTCGATTTCCATCAGCTCTGGCTCATTGTTTAATTCTCTGGCCACATTTGGTGGACCAGGACGAGGGGTTGTTGCGATATGGTGATTATAACCAACCGAATGTGCGCGTTCAAAGTCGAGCGCCACAGTAATAGCCTCCGACAGTGTATTTCCCCGTCGGTATTGAACTTCTTCTTGCGTTCTTGTTTTTAATCCTCGTTGAAAATAGATTATTTGGTCTATCTCAGTCATGTCCTCAACTTGCGAAATAATGTGTCGAAATTTCGCAATGTAGTCCATTAAGCCTTTGCAACTGGCTTGTCTCAGCCGATGCAGGTCGTCTCGAAGACGTTGCTGTAGATCCGCAGGAACAAATTCCTTTTCCACTGCTAGAAAAAACTCGTCGACTGAGTGAATTTCTGATTGATGCAGCAAGAACCATTGTGCTGCTGGTCCTCGCAATGAACTCCCTAGTTCGGCAAGTACTTGAGGAACCATTGCGTCCTCTCTCCACTTCGTACCGCGCGCAATAAAATATTGCTGTACTTGCGCGTAATAAAGTCGAACCGAATCTTCACTCCTTCCGCTATACGTCGGTATTCTTAGCCCGTCCACCTTAAGCCCACCTTCCTTTTGGGAGTTAGCCAAGGATTTGATCAACTTTTGTTGTTGCTGTAGCATATGCATCATTTGCTGCATTAGCTCGGCGTTTAAGGGTCGGCCCATAATGGAAGAAGATGTGTTCGGAATTTTTAAAAGACTTAGTTGTTTAGTTTATTTATGTCTCTTAAGTTAGACCGAAGATCCTTTAAGATGGTGCGCTCGGCTTCTTCCAAAAGCGCGTCTACTTCGTGTAGCGGAGCTGATAAGGTAGACCCTTGTTTGGGCAGGCAGGCTTTCTCCTTGGTGAGTTGCTTTGCTAAGATCTTTGCAATGCGCCGAGTCTTTTGTAAAGACGCAAGCAGATCGTTCGCAGTCTTTGCAGACTTCTCACCGTACTCAAGAGGAAAGCCTTGCTGCAGTCAAATGGAATCTGAGTAGTAGCCTTTCTCTTCTTGCTCATAGAACTCAACGACTTACTTTAGCTCTTAGGCGTAATGCGTTAGAGATTAAACCTTATCCCAGATGGATTAACTGTTTCACCGAGTTAAGCCGGACCCAACCTCACACAGACTAAGCGACTATATCTGCCTAGGCAGACGCTTAGAATTACAGTGGATACTGAAAGCCACACACTCAAAACTGCTACGCAGCGCTTCCAAAGGGATGGAGCAGTTGACTGCGAGCGGAAATTCCCACGCTACAAGCAGTACCTTATTGGCTGCGAGCGGAAATCTCTCACGCTACAAGCAGTACTTCGCAATCCAACGCAGTGCAGTCCCACGAAGCGCGAAAAGCGAAGAAGCAAGCGTACCGCGAAGAGGCAAGCGGACGGCGAAGAAGCGGCAGACGGCGGAGAAGCGGGCGTGCAGCGGAGAGGCGAGCGGACGGCGAAGAAGCGGCAGACGGCGGAGAAGCGGGCGTGCAGCGGAGAGGCGAGCGGACGGCGNTCCTTTGGTTGACTATTCCAGCCCAGAGCCTTTTGCCATGTAGAGCGTTCCTTTCTTCCCGTATCTATTTCGAAGGGAGAGTATCCCGTGGATGCACTAACCAGTGTAGAGTGCGCATACTCTATGCTTCCCAAGTGTTCGGTCCAGTCAGTGCCATGGTAAGATACCATGCATCTGAGTGCGTCTTCTACCACAAGGTTCTGTCGCTCGGTCTGTCCATCGGCTTGAGCCCGATGAGCGGTTGTCATACTTAGACGAACACCGATGATCGTCATCAAAGACTTCCAAAACATGGACGTGAACTTGCTATCTCGGTCACTGATGATAACTTCTGGAAGACCATGGTGTCGAACTACAGCATCAAAAAATACTTTTGCTGTTGTGCATGCATCATCCTTAACGTGCACTGCTGCGTACTTCGTTCGTTTGGAAAACTTATCGACAACCGTTAGGATGGCATCAAATCCATTGGACATAGGAAGCCCTGTTATGAAGTCATTGACACCACTTGCCAGCAAGCCTCTGGTATTGGAATTGGCATAAGTAATCCGTTTTTTCGTTGATTATCATGTTTCCAACGTGCGCAAGTTTCACAGGTTTTGCCATATTCCTTGACGTCTTTCTGCAACGATTTCCAGTAATACCACTGAGTCACTCGCAAGTATGTTCTGCGATTGCCCGGATGAGCAGCTATTGCCGAATCATGATATTCCGATATTACTTTCGTTCGCAAACGGTTGTTGCTGGACACGCAAAGACGTGTAAGCTTATTTGACGTTTGCAAAAACAGCACTTCTTCTTGCTTGACAAACAATGAGCTTGCTTCTGAGTTTTTCCATGCTTCTTTAAACTCAGCATCTCTGGCGTAGCCTTGTTGAAGTAGCTTGCGAACTTCCGGTGACAACTCGACATACGACGCTGTCATTAAGGTGGCAACTTGCAGAGCCTCAGCCTCCTCCCGGGGCAGAGTTGGCACCGAGGGTGAGCAAAGTAAACGTGTACCTCGTTGTTGGCAACTAGAATCGCACTTATGGAAGTGGATATTGTCCACGACAGTATCATCAGGCCGGCGCGAAAGCACATCAGCTACGACGTTTAAAGCACCATTAATGTGGTGTATAGTAAACGTATATTGAGCGAAGGTGGTCAAGTATCGAGCCAATTTCGGCGAGACTTTCGGATGATGAAGCAGCCAAGAGCAGGCGCTATTTTCCGTGAAAATCTCAAACTGGTGACCACAAAGGTAATGACGCCATTTGTCTAACCCCGCCTTAATTGCAAATAGCTCCTTTTCATGAGCAGGCCAATTAATCTCATGGACTCCAAGCTTCTTTGAATAAAACGCTATTGGATGGTCATGTCCATTGAGAAATTGCGATAAAACACCTCCCACGCACGACCCTGATGCATCCGTAGTCAGTACAAATGGGCGTGAAAAGTTGGGCAGAGTCAGCACAGGTGCAGCTTGTAAGGCAGACTTCAGCCTTGCGAAGGAATCTTCCTTTTCTGCATTCCACAGCCATAGAGAATCTTTCTTAACAAGATGACTCAATGGCAGAACTATGTGCGCAAACTGATGAATAAAGCGGCGATAATAACCAGCAAGACCAAGAAAACTTTGCAATTCCTTTACGGAGGTCGGTGGTGGCCATTTAGCGATTTCTTCCGTCTTCGTATTATCAACGGATAATCCTTTGTTGGAAACAGTGTGCCCCAAAAAGCTGACCTCTTGACGCGCAAACTTGCTCTTGCCGATGTGAGCGAATAGCGTTTCCTTGCGTAATACGTCGAACACGATAGCAAGATGGCCAAGATGTTCGTCATAAGAGACGGAAAATATGCAGATATCATCCAAATATACCACAACAAATTGGAACTTTCCAAAAAGTACACGCATCAAGCGCGACCAAATGCCAGGCATTCCAGCAAGACCCATCGGAGCAACGCACCACTGATACGTCTCATTTGATGTACGAAACGCAGTGTACTTCTTGCTATCCGGATGGATACGCATCTGATGGTACCCCTGAGCTAAGTCAATGACTGTGAAATAGCTCATACCTTGTATTTTATCGAACAATTCATCGATTCGCGGCAAAGGTATTTTAGGGACGACTAACTTTGAGTTGACGTAACGAAAGTCAATCACCCAACGGAGCAAAATGTTTGCGTTTCCGGATCGAATCTATTCCGAACGAGATACACTCGTACCGGTTTTTGGGTCCTTTTTAGGAATACCAAAGATGTTTGATACCCACGGCGAGTCTGAAAGCTCGATCCATCCGCGGGAAAGGTTCTCATCGACAAACTTCTGTAAAGCATTTTGTCCAACTTGTGAAAGTCGAAACGGCGGACGATTACTCGGTTGCGCACCGGTTGCATATTGATTTCAAATTCAACTGACCGATTAGGAGGCAATGAATTCGGTAACTTCTCCGGAAACACATATTTATAGGAATCAAGTAAAGACTTCAACCGTTTTTCCCGAGGTTTTGTAGATTCCGATTCTTGATAAATTTTGACACGATAGACCTCTTCGTATTTTGATGTCTTCAATTTCCTTGAAAAGTCGGCAGACGAAATAATGACCGGTTCAAAAACCTCATCCTGTGGTATGTTACCACTTTTGAACGAAACTTGATGAGTACGCCAATTTATTATTGGCTCGTGCGCAGTAAACCAAGGCTTACCCAGAATTACATCTTGGGAATTGCTCATTGGCCACTCGATGACCGGAATGTCAGAAAATTGATTACCATCAAAGAAGATATTTGCGACTCCTTTCTTCACCTTTCTTTTGGTGGTATTAGTGCCGTCGAAACGAGTGACTTGAATTGCCACTTCAGACGTGACGCGTTGCAGCAACCCCGGCTTCACCACATTGCATGTGACGCCAGAATCGAGCATTATTTTAACAGCACGATCGTCAAGATGACCCTTTTTGACGATCAAATCTTTTCCCGTGAAGGAAGCAAAGTCAGCTTCACTTAGTGTAGTGATATTTTCATCTGACACAGTCGCGATGGTTTCTTCTTCGACTGACTCATTCTCGAAATAGTTGACGTTTGCACGCTCGCGACGATATCCGTTGCCGCGACTATTTTGCTGGTATCTGCGCTTGTAACACTGCTGAATCGTGTGCCCCAGTTTTTTGCAGTACGCACACTTTGGTTTATTTGGACGTCGGCTATGGACGCGAGAAGACCTATGAAATGGCCGAGCATTGTCGATTTCCATCAGCTCTGGCTCATTGTTTAATTCTCTGGCCACATTTGGTGGACCAGGACGAGGGGTTGTTGCGATATGGTGATTATAACCAACCGAATGTGCGCGTTCAAAGTCGAGCGCCACAGTAATAGCCTCCGACAGTGTATTTCCCCGTCGGTATTGAACTTCTTCTTGCGTTCTTGTTTTTAATCCTCGTTGAAAATAGATTATTTGGTCTATCTCAGTCATGTCCTCAACTTGCGAAATAATGTGTCGAAATTTCGCAATGTAGTCCATTAAGCCTTTGCAACTGGCTTGTCTCAGCCGATGCAGGTCGTCTCGAAGACGTTGCTGTAGATCCGCAGGAACAAATTCCTTTTCCACTGCTAGAAAAAACTCGTCGACTGAGTGAATTTCTGATTGATGCAGCAAGAACCATTGTGCTGCTGGTCCTCGCAATGAACTCCCTAGTTCGGCAAGTACTTGAGGAACCATTGCGTCCTCTCTCCACTTCGTACCGCGCGCAATAAAATATTGCTGTACTTGCGCGTAATAAAGTCGAACCGAATCTTCACTCCTTCCGCTATACGTCGGTATTCTTAGCCCGTCCACCTTAAGCCCACCTTCCTTTTGGGAGTTAGCCAAGGATTTGATCAACTTTTGTTGTTGCTGTAGCATATGCATCATTTGCTGCATTAGCTCGGCGTTTAAGGGTCGGCCCATAATGGAAGAAGATGTGTTCGGAATTTTTAAAAGACTTAGTTGTTTAGTTTATTTATGTCTCTTAAGTTAGACCGAAGATCCTTTAAGATGGTGCGCTCGGCTTCTTCCAAAAGCGCGTCTACTTCGTGTAGCGGAGCTGATAAGGTAGACCCTTGTTTGGGCAGGCAGGCTTTCTCCTTGGTGAGTTGCTTTGCTAAGATCTTTGCAATGCGCCGAGTCTTTTGTAAAGACGCAAGCAGATCGTTCGCAGTCTTTGCAGACTTCTCACCGTACTCAAGAGGAAAGCCTTGCTGCAGTCAAATGGAATCTGAGTAGTAGCCTTTCTCTTCTTGCTCATAGAACTCAACGACTTACTTTAGCTCTTAGGCGTAATGCGTTAGAGATTAAACCTTATCCCAGATGGATTAACTGTTTCACCGAGTTAAGCCGGACCCAACCTCACACAGACTAAGCGACTATATCTGCCTAGGCAGACGCTTAGAATTACAGTGGATACTGAAAGCCACACACTCAAAACTGCTACGCAGCGCTTCCAAAGGGATGGAGCAGTTGACTGCGAGCGGAAATTCCCACGCTACAAGCAGTACCTTATTGGCTGCGAGCGGAAATCTCTCACGCTACAAGCAGTACTTTGCAATCCAACGCAGTACAGTCCCACGAAGCGCGAAAGGCGAAGAAGCAAGCGTACAGCGAAGAGGCAAGCGGACGGCGAAGAAGCGGCAGACGGCGGAGAAGCGGGCGTGCAGCGGAGAGGCGAGCGGACGGCGAAGAAGCGGGTGGAGGACGGCGGAGAAGCGGGCGGAGGACGGCGAAGAAGCGGGCGGAGGACGGCGAAGAAGCGGGCGGAGGACGGCGGAGAAGCGGGCGGAGGACCAACAAGTGCTACCACTTGTCAGGATGAGGGTAAATTACGACTGAATTATAATTAGTTTAACTAACCGATACTTTTGGTATACTCCTTAAGGTATCGCCTATCCTTAATCTAATTCTTACTGAGTATCATCTCTCCTAATTGCGCAAACCTTTTTACTTGTTTTTATTATGGCGCATATGTAAAATTGATCTAAAGAAAATGAATGGTTTAAAAGGTAAGTCGAAATGACTGGTCAAGGGCTGAGCAAGATGACTGGTCCTTACATCCCCCCAATTACATTTGGGAACCGATATAGCCAAACCCCTTAATCATCTATTTCTGTATTTATGAGAGTAGCGTAATGGTACCAACTTGTTGATAACTAGAATTCATAATGAGATACCTTTATGCAGGCCTACCCAGCTTCAGTAGCTCAAAAGGCCTGCAAAAAGACTTCTCAATAATTGTGTAATTCTTTGTTTAATAGCAAGATGCTTTCAACAAAGAAATTACGAGCGAAAGCCGACAAACCTGAAACATAAGGAAATTGTGGTTGCTTGCGCCCATGGTAGGTACAAAAGAAGACCACTAAGATTCGCCAATTTGAAAAGTAAGTATGCACTCTCGCAAAAGTTGGTGTGTTACACCGGACTTGCCCTTCAATTGATGATTGGTTTGTTTTTGTTTTCTAATCATATACACCTTTTTGGGTGCACAGGACAAGGCCACCTCCCATTATACTTTGGAGGATTTGTCGGCCCCGGGTATCGAACCCGGGACCTCCCGGTCCTGAAGCGAGTAGCGGACCACTACACCACCAGGATCGGTTCGCCAAAGTTGGTATAGTATAGTAAATTCAGCTTGACAGCCAAAGACTAACTTACATGCATGCGCAAGAGCACACCTCCGACCCTTGTCACTTATTTCCAGCGCAGCTTCTCCCTCGTGCTTGATTTGCTGCTTTTTCTTTTCGCTTCTTTTATGACCTGCCAATCGAATGCGGGCGCTCTTAGCTTTTCTCACCAGCTAAAAGTAGTGCATCTAACATCGCCAAACGAAAAACGGTTTCTAATGCATTACACTACTCTCATGTAGATAGTTAAGGTGTGTGGCTATTGCGATTCCCTAATGTAAATTAGGGTGTGTGATGGTGTACCAAAGTTCAAAAGGGGATCTAACGACGACTCTAAAGGAATAATTGTTAATTTTGCGATATAGCGAAACAATAAAATGTTTTTTGTTGGCATTTTTAATCTACAGTCTTTATCTAATTAAATTAAACAGACGGGGAGGGTGTGTGTCTATACCAAAAATGGGTGTCCCCGACTCTTATCATTTCAGTCAGCCGACTGCTTATTGTCCGGCTTTTGCGCATGACTGGACCAGGCTTTCTAAAAACCAGCGCACTCAAGATCTGGCCATGCTAAAGCATAGCATTTAATATCTAACGCAGTCATGTGATTGTCAAGAGCAAATTCTTACACATAAGTGCAGACAAAAGTATTCTCGTTTCACGTTCAAGCTGGTAATATACTCGCGATAACTAATACGTTCCGAGCTCAAACGTCAAGTATAATTTTACTTGCTGGTTACCATACGAACAACCACTTTGAATGGAGAAAAAATAGCCTATGATGCCAAAAATATATTTTTTCTTGGACAGGCAACTGATCAATATTCTAATGCCTTACGTAGAATGTCGCATCTTGCTCGGTTCACATTTTATGTCAGCACTAAGCTTCCTGATCGAGATGCAGTAGCCAAACTGCATTTTTGTTTAATAAATTTGCTCGTCAGGCTCACTTCATTAATAACCTTTTATAACGAATGTAAAGTCACGATTAGATGCGTTTTGGGGTTGGATGCATTGCCAATCTTATCGTGTCGATCACAATTTGTGACCAGCAACTTCGTGCATTACTTCATCTCACGTTTGTTGCGTCCCTGCTAAGATGAATGTTTTAGTACGCAGGACTAAATCGCGCTCGCTGGCATCGGCGGTGCGCAACGTGCATATTGAGCGAAAAATTAAGGAGCTGGGCTACACACTACCGGCTGTCGCCGAGCCCAAGGGAAACTATCGCACTTCAGTGCGGTCCGGCAACACTATTTTTCTGGCTGGCCATCTGCCGCAGCCTGCCGGTGGGGAACTAATTCTCGGAAAGGTTGGAAAAGATCTGACCCCTGAACAGGGCTACGAAGCTGCTCATTACGTTGCACTTAGCCTCATGGCCACACTCAAACGTACGTGCTAAAGTAGCTTTAGATAATATAAGGAGCTGACAGTAGATTTCGTAGACGAGGTCGGTGACCTTGATAAGATTAAGCGCATTGTCAAGCTCGTAGGCTTCGTTAATTGTGTCGAAGGGTTTACGCAACAGCCAGCGGTCATCAATGGCGCATCAGACACCATCGGTAAGGTGTTCGGCGACAGGGGCATTCACGCCCGCTCAGCTGTCGGCACAAATGCTCTTCCCCTCAACGTGGCGGTTGAAGTCGAGGCCATCGTCGAAGTCGAAGAGTAAGCAACTCGTGCCTGTTTAAGTCACGGCTAACGAGAGTCCAAAAGTGTGCGCGATATGTCGCTTATGAAACTTGAAAAACAATATAATTGATGTTCACCTCGACAAAATCAAAAGCCAACGTAATGAATGTAGTGATGCTTTTAGGGCTTTTATATAGCATTAAGATGTTGGCATCCCAGTAGCCCCCGACAAAATAGCCATGACTATTGAAATCGCACATTGAAAGTTACGGGCTAAATATAACATATAATTCCGAACTGACCCGGAGCCTCACATTTATATTCCGTATTACCAAATTTGAAATATTAAAGCAACAAGAAATTGCGTCAGGATTACCAAATTTGGTAATTTGAAACTATTAAGTCAAATAAAATAAAGACAATAATTTTGTACTTCTTTATTTTTTTTTCTCTCATAGAAAATTATAGTAGTTATTTCTTTTATAGGAAGTAACGAGACACCTAAAGCAACAGTTACAATGATGACTGATGTGGATTGACAAAGAATACTAATACGTCTTTCCCTGCAAATTTTTGCATTATTTATTTCTTATTTACAACTCTAATTTATTGCATTATTAATATTGCTCAAAAACTAATAACCCGTGCGAGTCGCCTGTGAGGCAGCAAAGCTGGCAGCTGCACGGCTCATGCAGCTGTTGGTAATGCAAATGTTTCAGTATGCTCATGCGTCTACTGCGGGGAAGAAGTCACTTCCTACTCCAATGGGACGTGACTGGTATAAGTCACCTGCTACCCGTGGCAAGCGACTGGGCCGAGTCGGCGCCATCGCCCGACTCGGTGGCAACTGTTCAGGCCTCCTGATTTATTAGGGCCATGTCCGTTAACCTACGGGTTCTTATGTGACAACCAAAGAGGAAAATAAAATAAAAATATTTTTCGGTGTGGATTCTTCTTGTGATGACTCCTTGGACGATGATAACTCTGGTATGGTCAGTATGCATCACCAGGAGCAACGTGATCGTAATCGGTAAGCTTGCTACTGGTGGTGCTAGTATGCATCACCAGGGACGGAGTGATTCTAAGGATTTTCCGAGAGTAATATTAGCGTTAACGTTAACGTGAGCCAACGGGAGAGGGACCGCAATGTTTTGCGATTTTCTCCTGAAAAGAAGGCTTGGTTGCCCTCTAACTCGTTGGTCTGGAAGAACCAACGATCGTTACTGTAGCGGAGCTACCTCGCTCTTAAAGTCAGAGGAAGACTTTAAGACTCAAAAAGTCACTTAGTTCTATCGATCACCAACTAAGAGATTCGTACAAGTTATTAAAGCTTAAGGAAACCTAGTTCAAGGGATTCAAGGCTTCGTAGAACCAAGTGGCAACTAGTGCTCAAGATGATATACCTCAGAAAGGCTTCTATATCTTACTGATCAATGCGCAAGCCTTAGGAAGACACTTAACGCTTTGAGATCAAAAGGGGAACTGCACTTTAATTAATAATTTAATCTAAATTGTAACCCAGCTAATTTAAAATAGATTCCGGCCGCCAGATTTATATCTGGCGCGACCGTACTTGTTACCCATAATAAATGGGAATTAAGTAACTAACTATTTTAAAATATGATAAAAGGGTATCTACCTATAAAGTAAAAATACCACAACAACGGTTCACCAACCGATGTGTGCCCCATTACACCCTCCCCCATCAGACTGTTGATACGGAGTGACAACATTCGCTTCATTTCCTCTTTGAGGTTGGAACTAAACAGCTAACCATTCGGTTATGTTATCTTTCCTTTGTCTCATGACAATCAAACGTGAGTCACAGACTCTAAGCACCTTCCTCGACAATGAGGGGATGATGAACTTTAAAAGTCACTATCCATCAGAGGAGGAGGAAAAAGAGGGTCATTCTCTTACAGATGTAAGTTTAAACAACTTCGCCAATTTAACAAGACAAGATTGTTCGGTGCGCAAGTAGGCGCCATACATAGCTAGTTATTTACATAATAAAATCATTTTTCGATAGAAGATCGTTACTAAGGAACTTAATATATTAATACAGTTCACTTTTCTCTATTTTAAAGCCTTAGAATTTACCTTTAGTAGCTAAGAAGAAGTCGAGGCGCCCCACCTTCACTGTAATCCGTGTAGGTTGACTAGTATGTTATTAGTACTAGCAAAGGGTGCCCCGTTACAGAAAAAGTTACTCTGTATTTAATATATATAAAGTTACTACGTAACGATCTTCTTATCTACTAACTTATATTAATATTAAATTATGTATTGCGTCCTCTCGCCCACCGCTAATTCGTGCGTCTAGCAGTGATTGGTGGGGTTTATTCAAGCTTAAATCAACCAATCAACACAAATTTTGTCTGTCTTCTCTCCGTGAACGTCGCGGGCCCCAAATCTGTTTTCAGAACGGTGCCGCTGATGTCTTGACTGCGTTGAGCAGGACACGGGACCCTGAGTCCAACATCATTACGATTCCGCTCGATGAAGAGCAAGAGCGGACAATCCTCATAGAGGAACAAGCTCGTCGCCGAGCTGCCCAGATAGCGAAAGCTAAAGCTCATAATGAATATAGATTCACTCCGCTTAGTGCGGACGAGCGTCTCAAAAGATAGCGGGTCACAGCTTGGCCATCTGAAACTCCGGTGACACGGCGAGAGCGCCGGATGAGATCGCTGCTCGCGATGCTTATTAAGAGAGGTACCTTACGCCAAAGGTGATGACGCGGATGTCAAAATCTGACATGTTTACGTGATCAAGCCCGTGGGGCTTCGGTGACTTCCATGAGGAAAATTCCGATCGTTTTGTTTCCAAACGAGACAAGGAGTGAAAACGAAGCCTCATTTGAGAACTGGATCCACCGGGCCCGCCGCCTTCGTAATATTTGAAATTTTAGAGAGTTTGCGGATAGGGCTGATGTTCGTTTGGAACGGAAGCTTCGCTTCGATTTTGCTAAGCTTAAGGCCAAAAGTCAGTAACGTTCGGCATTTGTGCCACAAAACGAAGAAAGGCCTAGCCGATATTTCAGTGCTTCGATTGACCGTACAACCATAAATCGAAGCCGCACTGAAGCTATAGATCCACCTAATCCCACGTCTAGTGGTGGGAAGCGTCATTTGACGCGAGTTGACCCTGAGCTTGGCGCTCAAAATCGTCAACGGCGTGCGGGCAATCTTGCCGAAGAGGTATATCGAACTCCCAAGAATTTTCAGAAGAGGGGTGCCCTAGCCACTTCACCAAATACTGGAGAAACTGAAAGTTCCCCTCCGCATCAAGCAGCGCGGGAGGGGGCCGAAATTTTGGCATAAGCATTTTATTCTCTACGGCACGAGGTGCAACTTCTTCGTGAAGTCCTTGCTTGAGTTGAGAGCTCTTTTGAAGCGGTTCGGGACCGTCTTTTAACGCTAGAGCGTCAGCAGCCTCGTTTGAAGGACCCGCTGGACATCCTGGTAAGGATGAAGCAATCTGCGGTACGACCGCCTGTCTCGGCGCAAGCGCCCTCAAGTCCACGTGGGAAGGGTTCCGATATGGCTTAAGCAAGCCAACTTAGAACACTGGGTGTGTACGCACCTTGCTAGGAAGGTTTAGCGTATAAGCTAGGACCTTCTTGGCCACGATTGTAAATGGTCCAATAAAGCGCGGGCGCAATTGTTCTTGAAAGACCGCGGAAACCAAGTTGGTAGGTAGTTTTAAGCGCTTAGTAAAACTCGGTCTTCGACCATATAATAAATAATAAAGCTTCTGCCTTTAGCATTTGCTTGTTCTTTCTGTTTGTGTTGGCTACTAGCCATCCTATGCCTTACATGTCTTAAGACACTAAATCGCGTCGCGAGAAACTCGCTTACTTGTTTCCGAACGGTAACATGGCTAATATCAGCAAGCCTATCGGCAATTTCTCTCCAACCAAGCCCTGAGCCACGCAGTGGTATCGTTGATGGAACGCGTGGGTTTGTGAGACCGTTGACATAGAACGAAGTATAGCTGAAAAAAAAACCGGTTTATTATGGAATTAAAACGTATAGGGATCGACAGCGTCATTAAACGCAAGTTCCACCTCAGGGAGCATTGAGCTCAGCGCTTTGGTACACAGTGCGTGAAACGTCTTTAATGATGCGATTGATACGTTCAGTCTGACCATCGGTATGCGGTTGGTCCGCAGTGAACATATCCAATCTGGTGCCAAGCACTCGGAAAATTGATTTTCAGAATTTACCAGTGAAACAAGGGCCCCGATTAAAGCCAATTGCCACTGGCAAACCTTGTTGTCGAAACACGCGATTAATAAACAGCCTTGCTGAACCTTCACCATCAATGGAATCCGGCACGCCGCCAAGTGAGCCATTTTGCTCCATCGGTCAACAAAGACCACTATACCGGAGTTAGCGACTGAATCTTTCGGTGGACCGAAAACAAAATCCATATTAATGGACTCCCAACAATCTATGGGGACGGGAAGTCTCGCCAGTGGCGCAGCAGCATGGGATGAGGTTTTAACTCGTTGGCAAGTTTCGCATGTGCGAACATATGTGCTGACCCATTTATAAAGTTTGGGCCACCAATAACTTTGGCTTACAGAGCCGTAGGTCTTTTCTCTACCGAGATGACCACCAAGGACAGTATCGTGTGCCTCATAGAGGATTTAGTACTTCAAATCCTCATCATGAGAAACATCAACACGCGGAAGGTCAGCGGTGTCGGTGCAATAAAGCAACAGGTCGTTATCGATAGAAAATCGATGTAACATTGCGCGCAAACGTGCTGGCAATTTAATACCCGAATTAGAGTTCTTTAGAGCTCGTAGCGGAGCTACAAAGTGTTCATCCTTAGCGTAAGCCGAACGGATTAATTCAAGAATATGTGACATGATAGTCTTTAAATGAGAGTGCTCATAATCCAGCCTGCGTGATAACGCATCGGCCTAAGCATTCTGCTTGCCGGGCTTATACTTCACCTCGAAGATGTATTACGCGAAAAAGAATAGCCATCGAGCCTTTCTCTGTAAGAGATGGGGCGACTTAGTCGCCGTGCGTAATGACGCGTGATCTGTATAAATCACAAACGATTTAGAGCCGAGCAGATGAACTCTGAATTTGACGAGAGCATACTTTATAGCAAGTAACTCTTTGTCATGAACTGGGTAATTCTTTTCGCAGCTGTCAGCTGTCTAGACCCGAACGCAATATCACGTCCACGCCCATCAACATCTGTTTGTAACAGAGCACTGCCAATGGCAAAATCCGAAGCGTCACAAACGACACTGAAAGGCCAATTTCGATTAGGCAGTGCCCAGGATCGGAGCATGGATAAGACTATCCTGAACTGCTTCAAAAGCATTATGTTCTGTGCGAGTCCAGCACCAAACGGTATCCTTTTGAAGGAGATGAGGTAATGGCCTAGACATATCCGCGTAAATTTCACTATATTTGTGTAGTATAATTGGCGAGACCTAACAACTTACGCAAATCCTTTTTAAGGAAGGAATCGGCCAATATACTATGGCTTTTACCTTAGCGTGATCCGCTCTAAGGCCACGCTTCCCCAGTGAAGCACCTAAGAAAGATTTTTTTCTGGGTATACAATTTTTTTGTGCGTATACACTCGAGCCCTGCTCGCAAATGGTCTAAATGGTTTTCATATCCGACCGACTCTATTCCGCACGACTATAGACAAAAATGTCATCGAAATAATTCTGTGCATTAACTCAATGAGGGCGGAAAAGTTGCGTCACTAGACGATTAAATGTTGCCGGGGCGTTGGAAAGCCGTTGTGGCATCACCAACCACTCCCATAACATACCGCTTGGGGTGCTAACCGTTGTAAGTGGGATATCGCTAGCGCATGAGCAGCTGGTAACCATCGACTAAGTCCAGTTCACTGTACAGTGTACATCCACCGTATTGTTCTAAAGAAGATCCTTTTTAGGAATGGGGGCTTGTGCTGGTATAGTGACAGCGTTAAGCTTATTATAAGCATTTACAATGCGCCATTTACCATTTGGCTTTTTGACAAAAAATGTCGGTGTCAAATTAGGAGATTTGATCTCTCTAACCATTCCAGCCTCGTGCTTAGCACGGAAGAATTCGTCGATGACGTCACACTGCTCCCGTGGTAAAGGCTATTGTCTTGTGACGCAGTATTTGGAACCAGAATCAAGTCAATTTGATGACGATCGCCTCTATCCGGGGTAAAACAGATGGTGGATAAGTACATACCACATCTTGAAATTCCTAAATCAAGAAATAAAAGGGATTCGAAGAATCTTTAAGGATCAATGACATATTTCGCGCACTAAGTGTAGCTTTCGTGTCATCCAGGACAGCTTCATCTAGAAGTGACGATGAGTTTGACTCAACGATAGGTCGGCTAAGCACCATCTTAGATAGGTCGCCAGCCTTTAAGGCTCGGCCGCACTCATCGATAGACGTTTCGTCTAGCTCTAAAAGAGCATGTAACGAAGGGATTGCCGCAAGGCTAACTTTCCCTCAATGTTACCGGTTACACCATTTACAAGCATATGCACTTTCTCACTCGTATCACTTTGTGAGGGTATACACGCTTCGTGTCCATCCTGTCTTGGAGTGGAGACAATACGCCTCTTCAAGGCCGGGATATACACGTCCCCGGATTTTCTAGCCTGTATTGGTACTATACAAGACATGGTGTCTAATTGGACATCCGACAAGGAGTAAGGTAACTCAACTTCCTTATCCAGCGAACGTTTAAGTGTCGCTTCACGTGCATTAGAAGGTTTTGACCCAAAACGCCCTGGCGACTTGCCAACAGTGTCTCTACTGACACTAAGTATGGTGCCGCCTCGGCCAACCACACTCCGTGGACTAAGACGTGCCACTCCACGAATCTCAGGGATATTGCACCCTTGAGGTCCTGGCGAACCGCCAACAATGTCACTACTGACACTCAGTATGATGTCACCTCGGCCGACCATACTCGGTTGACTTGGACGTGCCACCCTTGATGATTCGCCATTACGCCAGCAATGTTTTCGGCATTCAGTGATTCGTTATTACAACAAGTGTCACTCGACGTAGTACGTGCCGTTCTACTTCTTTCTGCTGAGTCGGGCTCAAAATTAATGTTCTTAACATTGGATGATATTAACTCAGACATTCCAATGTCTGTAAAACTGACAAACTCATTCAATGATCCGCGCCAATTGCGCTTTTGTTGCCTAGCAAAGTTGGGTTCACGACTCTCCAAAACTTTGCTATGAGCTTTGCGCTTGGCGCCTAGAGTCTTAGACCTCCAATCGATCCATGGCTCATGGTGTTCTAGCCAGGCCATATCAAGGATGAGATCATATCTCGAATCTAAATCAAGGGCGAGACAGCGTTTCATACTGTCAAAGTCCAGAAACCTAATACCTAAGTTCAATGAAACTTTCGGAACAGTGACGAGTCCCAGTCGCTAAGCGAGCAGTGATTGCATCACCTTCATATGCTCAAGCGCCTCAGCGTATTGTTGACTTCCTTCAAGAGAAAAGCGTCGAGCATTATTGCAAGACGCTCCTATGACAATTAAAATTGACCACGGCTTATCAAAGCCTTTTACAGTCGCATGAGCGACTAGCAAGCCAGGCTTAAACTCTCGCCCCGTGCCATTAGGCACCGAATTAATTGGGTCTAGGCTCTATATATTCTCACCTCCTAGAGGTTCAACAGAGCCTAGGTCTTTTTACCCAGTAGGGCGCCCCGCACCTACTGGGTATCGACGATTTTCCGCAGCGTACCAGATCTCTGGTATAGGTCGGAGTCGGAGCTCTTTCGATCTTTACGCATATTTCGTTGGGTCAGGTCGGACGTAAATCTTCGTGCTTTCGCACATATAACATTTCGGATGGTCTTATGCTGTTCCACAGCTTGAAGAGCGTCTTCTCCTTCCCCAACGAGGCTTAAATCCATGGGTTCTGCTCTATTAGACGGACCCATGTGCTCGAAGAGCTTGTTCGGTGAACAGGCGTGCTAACGCGAGTAGACTTAGAGTCAAAATCGGCGCGTAGCGCTATGGCAACTGCCTCTTCAAACGTAGCCGGATGAGATCGAAACAATTCCGTCCGGGCATCGCCCTCATTGAGACCCCCCATAAAGATGGTCACTACAATTGCTTCTTGCACTGGGTCTTGATGCATAGATGCAATGAGAGTTCTCAACTCCTGGACAAAGTCTCCTAGGGTTCTTTTACGCTGTCGAGTCGCTAGGAGCCGTGCTCGCACGCGAAAAGCCTGATCAGACGGTGCAAACATGCTGGTCATTTGCTGTTTCAGCGAATCCCATGAGGAAAAGCGTCGTTTACGGACGAGCTGCACAATAGTGCCGACTCCATGGCTCTACCTCCGAGTTTGGAAATGGCCCTAGCCACCTGTTGCCGTTCTGTTAAGAACAAGGCAAAATCAATGGACATTTCCATCTGCTTAATCCAAAAAGGAAGAATGTTCCCTCTTTTCCCTCAAATGTCTTCAAATTTACAGTAAGAGGGCGAGCCATCGGCTCTGAGTCAGATACAGAGATGCACCGGGTTAGCATAGATGCCGCTAAGTGGTCCTGTACCTGACCGATTAGGGAGGCTTCGTATCGCATGAAGGCTTCAAGTCTTGCATGCAGGATCTCTGGTCCCTGGGAGATAATAAATTCCACGTGTTCAAGCCCAAATCAAGTTGTGAGCTTGTCATAAGCGGCGCGTTGCGCTTCTGACAGTTTTGGAACCTCTTCGATTTTCGTGAGGGTTTAGTCTTGCAACGACTCAGGCGTAGATTGAATACAAGTGCTACCAGGTGTAGCGGATCTACGTCGCTCCTAAAGTCAGAGGAAGACTTTCAGACTCAGAGAGATACTTAGTTCTATTGAACTAATAGGTTTAACAACTCACGGAGTCGTACAAGCTATTAATCCATAAGGAATCCTAGTTCAAGGGATTTAAGGTTTCGTAGAACCAAGTGGCAACTAGCGCCCAAGAGGATATACTTTAAAAAGACTTCTATATCTTACATATCAAGGCGCAAGCCTTAGGAAAGCACTTAACGCTTTAAGATTAAAAGGGGAACTGCACTTTATTTAATCAATTAATCGAAAACTTTACCCTAACTAATTTAAAATAGGTTTCGGCCGCCGGATTTATATCTGGCGGCGACCACATTTATTACCCATAAAAATGGGATTTAAGTAACTAACTAATTTAAAATTAGATAAAAGGGTATTTACCTATAAAGTAAATGTACCATAACAACGGTTCTCCAACCGATGTGTGCCCCATTACAAATACCATATTTCGTTATTCGACTCATTCAGGCTTCACAAGCGTGGTGAGGACGAAGCGAAATTTTTCATCGATGCTCTTTTCCGGCATCGGTGGTAAACATGTAAGCGGGCAAAGTATGTCACTTCTTTGCTCCAGGATTGGGAAGCATTTGTACAGAATGTGCATAGCATAGGCCGCGAGGCCTTGCTTGACAAACTGTATGTTTCCCTTGACGGCTAAAATATGGACCGCAATCGGAGCACGCTACCAGCTGCACTGTTTGTCTTTAGAGGCAGGGCTTCCTTGGCTCTCGCGAGGTGGGGAAGGCTATTGCCTATGCTGTTAGAAGGGCGCAGGTCGTGCCCCTGCAGAGGCATATTTCCTTAAATAATCCCATTGGAGGACGCTCATCTCTGTACAATGCGCGAAAAAAATTGAGAGTTTTCAATTCTTTTACGAGCGCGGGAAGCGCTCGTTCTCTGATGAAACCTCTGTCGATAGCTCTCGTCGTACTGTTGTACGAGACCCGGGACGATCCATCATATGTTGGTGACGGATTGTGCGAGCGTAATTCTCTCGCCATCGAGCGAGATAACTCGTTCGAGCTCCTCTCGCCTCACGGTGTTTGAGAAGCATTCAACAAGGAACGCGTTTCCCCACTCGAATCCATCTGAGGATGTGGAGGAGGTAAACATATCGGGTATGCCTCGTTCGCCGAATCCGAGTTAACGTCGCGACTTGGATCACACCCTCCATTATTTAAGGAAGACATTGATCATGAGCGATCCCGTCTTCGCGAGTTAGCGGTCGATAACTTTTCTCGTGACCAGTTGGAAATTGTGCGCAAGTTGCTTTTGATCAACTGGCGAACAAAAGTACACATCAGTCCCTTCAATACGAGCTGGTGACAGCTCGTCAAAAGATCTAATCTTTGGAGGATGTAGTGGAACGTCTGGTTCGTGAGAACCACACTCTGTCCCGAGACTATCATGCTTTACGTCGGAACCATCAGGCTTCAGGATCAGAAATAGCCTCATACTGTTGGTACGGGTGGACCACCCGACATTAAACGTAGGATGGTTACACATCCTACGAGGCAGCTCGATCGTGTGCGCATTCCCTTGGCGATGTAGTACACGAAACGGGCCGATAGCTGGGCAGTAATTTATTGCTGCTCATATTCGTCATATAGGATTACCGTAGACAGTGCGACTAGATCATCAGCATTAAATGAAAGAATGTTTGCTCTTCCATTTGTCAGAGTTCTGATTTTGTCAGTCCTTCGCATCAGCGATGGAATCCTGTACGAAACGGAACACTGCTTTTCTTGCCAGCCGGAATTTTCCTGCTGACTCGGTTGTGTTTTTTCTTCAGTGCAGCTGGTAAGTACTGCACAGATGTCATTCACCTTATTAGTGAGGGCATTAATGTTCTCGCTAATAGTATTGTTTCCGATGCTGATCTTTCAGCATCTTTATCAAAGTCAGAAGAAGCATTAGCGCATTACTGAGTTTGTCCACTTCAATATCGATTAAGTCAACCTTGGTATCCTTCGCATTCATCTTCGAGTCAATGCATGATGAGGAAATAAGAGCTAGATTGTTATATGCTCGAGCGAGTCCCTCCCCCTTGAATAGGTGTTACTCTCATACAAGGTGGGTATAGGCAAATGACGTAAGACGTTCATGAAAACAGCGTTTGCTCTATAGAAGGATGCTAACAATTGTTTATGGCAAATGCTACCATCAGCAAGAACTCGCTCCAACTCGTAGAAGAGTGAACGTATCCGCGAAGTATCTCTTCGAGGATACAGTTAGCACGTTCTGTTTGATCATGTGTTTCAGGATATTTAAAAGTTGTCATTTTTAACTGTGTTCCGAGTGTTTCGAACACAGATTCCCAAAACTTAGCCGTGGATATGGGGTATCGATCTAAGACAGTTCACGGGGTGACTCATGGAGTAGAAATATCGTGTCAAGAAAGACACGAGCACAGCCTTTCGCTGTAATCAACTTCAAATCTGCAGCAAGATGAATCATCTTGCTGAAAAACGACCAGCAAACATAAGAATACCATTATTCTTGTGATCGTCTTTACAAATCCGAACGCGAAGTCCATAGACGCGAGTTGCCATCACTCTGCCGGAACAGGTAGAATTTGCAACGGAGCACTTGATGAAGTATAAGCTTTACCCGTCACAAACTTCGCAAGCACGAATACCTGCAGACGAACTCATACTGGCATGACCAGTAGAAGTCGCGACTAATCGTGAGATAATTTTTCTTACGTCACAAATGACCACTAAGTGGTGCATCATGACACTGATACATGATGCGCAAACGCAACTCAATTTGAGTGGGGATGACGATAAGAGGTGTGTTGCCAGCAATGTATGTGTAATAAAGTAACCCATTGCGTTTTGTATATCGATATGTTGAGGATCGATACAATTTCGACAATCATTTCAATGATTGTTGGGTGGATTTATAAAATAATCCATCAACCCTTATATGAGCCTTATCTTCTGGATAAGCTCTTTTACGTCATCAAGTAATGTCAACGACGGAACACTTATTGTTGCAATAGCGGGCTTATGCTCACTGTTCGCTTGCGCAGTCGGGTCAAAATCGGGCCGGCGCGAAAGAGCATCAGCGACGACGTTAATTCGTCGTGGTTTATACTCCACGAAGAAGTCATACTTCGCGAAGAAATCAACCATCTCGCCATTCTTTGCAAGAGGTGTGGACTATTTCCGGCCGTGTGTAACGACGCATGGCCCGTACACACAATGAACGGGCTATCTCCTAAGTGAAAGACCCCAAACTTAGCCAGTGCGTATTTCATGGCAAGGAGTTCCTTTTCATGCACTCGGCAATTGTATTCAGCTGGTTGAAGTTGACGCGACTGATAGTAGACGATGCGCTATGTGCTGTCTGTGTCATATTGCATAAACGCACAGTCGATTGTGAAACTGCTGGCGTCACAGACCACATGAAATGGTCTATCTTGGTCCACTATCGCCGGGAGTGCCGATTTTGCAACAAGCTTTGCTTAATGCTCTCAAAAGAAATAATGCCGCCAATCAGCGTTCCATGACCACTTAACATTTTTCTATAACAAAAAGGAAAGATGTACTGTCATTTCGGCATAATTGCGGGACTACTTGCGTAAGTACGCTGCTCAGCCGATTGACTTTCGAAGTCCCTTTACATCGATTGGCACAAGCCAGTCGGTGATCGCCTTGATCTTTTCCGGATCAGGGCGTACACCGTGTTTACCCACGATGCACCATGAAGCGGTATTTTGCTTGCAGCGAATATACACTTCTTGAGATTTGCAAACTTATGCTCACGCATAAGTGTAAGAACCTTTCCGACGTGGGCACGATCTACTTAATGTTCGACTTTCCGCTCATGGCTCTGCTATGAACGAAGACGTTATTCAAATAGCACGGTGCGAAATCCCGCACCGATCTCAACAGATTGGTTACACATCTGTTTAATGTTGCAGGGGCATTACTAATCCCCTGTGGCATCTCCCATAGCATTTCGCTTGGGGTGCTTACTGCTGTAAACAGAATATTCTGTTATCGCGTAAGGATCAGATAGAAACGTTCCATCAGATCCATTGATGAAAAAATACATCGCACAAATGATTGCGTCCTTTCGTGGTATCGGCGTTTGAGCCGGTATCGCTGCAGCGTTCAATGTATTGAGCGCATGCGCAATCCGACTCTCCTATTAATTTACGCACGTAGGAGGTCGGAAAGCTATGTAGGGGGTTGACTCCTACACATCACCCGCTGCTCAGCGACCGGAATACTTGCTCGCGAGGCAATGGCTACACAGTATTTCGAGCCTGGTATCAGGTCGATTTCGTGTCGAGTGCCTTTATCGTTAGGTAACTCGCACGTTGGTGATTCAGGGAAGACATCCTTAATTTCTATAAACTCCTCTTATAAAGAAATCGTCTTTAAAGACTCCCAGGATTGGGACGTAAAACGTTCTATCCGAGTCCTCTCATCAAGGACACTTTCGTCCATCGATGAGCGGCTGAGAACCCGGAAATACCATTGCAAACCGAATATTGGCCACGTTCTTGTCATCTGTGACAAGTACGCAGATCTGCTTGAATATGCCACTACACGCAGATCCTGCAAGAACCATATCTGTGCTAGCGTTGGCAATTGACTTATCTCCAAATTAACCTCGGAGGCGCTATCAAATCAAGTGTATGAGCGCTTGACTTGATCCGTTGTTTACTAAGGCATTTAATGTCTCCGTTTCGTTATTAGAACGTATTTTCAAAGGTGCCTGTGAACTTAATCCTCAGAATCTTGAAGACTTATTACGTCAAGTTTCCAGGACGAATTTTCTTGACTTTTAGGCAGTATTTTTCCAACTGCCACAAGCTGTGGTTGCGCAACCACAGCTTGTTCCTCTACAATCGAGTATTCAGTCATTCTAGAATTTCGCGTTGTATTTTACAGGCAGGCGATTGATATATTTCTTAAGTTGCTGTCTGAACATGCATCCATATTTTGGTCCACTCGACTTTTTCGAGTTGTCCATCTTCGGCGCTGCCTGTGCTCGTGGACAGCCGTCGGAAGTTTACACCACAGTGTGATGGGTCGTAACACTGAGGTCTCGTCCAGTCGTGCTAACGGCCGTACTGTAAGTGAGGCCATCCCACTCACTTGTACGATATCCACACGCTTGTGAGCGATCCAAGGCATTTATCAGATGGTCATCTGATGATAAGAGACAGCCATTTATGCATGGATTGGACTTTCTAAGCCATGCTAAACCAAGGATGACATCAAATTTGTCATCCAAATCTAGTACGATGAAATCTTTATCGTACTGCGTACCCTTTAGCGTGTATTGGATATCAACTACACGTTTCTTAACTGTTGCAGATGCGGATGTTGCTATGCGCCATTTTATCCTCATTAGCGGTATGTCGCACTCAACGTACTTGAGCCTACGATTTTATAGCGATAGGCGCCGAATAAAATTGCTCTTCACCCCACAATCAACTTGAGAATGAAGTGACAAATTTCAAGGCGCTTCGATTTACAAGGTGGTCATCAATAGGGGCAGTTACACACGATCGTTTGTGTGTGAGGAGCAACTTCTGTCAAGAGACCTGCATATTCTCTTTACATTCTGGACCAATAGCGCACTCCGCACCTACTGAACCCGATCGTCTTTCTTACGATCCACCTCGCCACTGCAATTTTGAAGCAGCGTCAAATCCGCGCCGTCCATTTTTCCTAATGGGAGGTAGATCGTTTTGCTCAGTGTTTCTATGCACTGGGCGTAGGGCACTACAATCAGAGGCTTAGTGCCCTGTCTAGGATAGCGATTGCATCTTTGGAATCGTTTGTGACTAGAAAAGCGAAGTTTAGCACTCCTAACATTTGGTTCAGACCTCCGGTTTCGTTTCCTCTATTTGAACGAAAAGCAACAAAGAGGGCGAAAGCCTGTTTCAGGCTAACATCCTCTTGTTCTGCTACAGAGATAGCTTGATCTAGCGTCTCTAATTCGATCCGGAACAGGTTGTGCTTGACTTGACCGTCCGCAAGACCTTTACTGAACACAATAAAATGTGTTTGTGCATTGATGGGTTTAATGACGACACAGCTCACAAGGTATCGTTTGTGCTGGGCATGAGCGTGAATGTCACGATTGCCCTGTTTCAAGTCCAAAAGCTCTGCTCGAGCTTTGCATTCGGCACGTGGTGGCTCAAAGGGTTGCCGAAATCGAGTTTTAAAGCCCTCATTTGACCCAATCCGACCCAAACAGATATGGTCGTAAAGCTTGACCCCTAAGGACTAAGATTTGGCATGTCCAGCCCAGTAGGACATACCAAACTTAACTTTTGTGAGCTTCTATGGCATCGCCGAATTCGGCGAATAATCTAAAGAAGGAGTCGTTTTCGATTGCTTTGAACATTTAGATTTTGATAGTTAAGGTTTCGGGTCGACGCGAATTCGTCGGCCCGCTAGCAGCATGAAAATCCTGCTGTCTCAAAAGCTCTACATGTTGAACGCACTGATCTCCCAACACCTATAAGTGCTGAGAGCATTGCTAGTAAAGCACGGATATCTTTTTTGTGGCCACGTCAGTCCCGATTTATGTCATATCTATCTTTATTTACGTGACAAGATTTAAGGGAATATATGGACTTTAGTATGTTCGACTGCTTTCAATTTTTGGTCACTTGAGTGAATGAACCTCTAGGTCACTAAAGTGAATGAAGCATTTACGCGTTGCGTTGTAGCCTTGTTAAAGGGCTCGGAAGCTCTCTCATTCTTCATCAAACGTGTGCAAGTTGGATAGGACGTGTGTGGCCGTTGAACGGACCACGAAGTGCTACCAGGTGTAACACGGCACGTATTGCTGCAATTGCTTCTGTAGTGATATTACCTCGCTCCTTAAGCCAAAGTAAGACTTTTAGACTCAAAGAATCACTCAAAATTACTCAACTTATAAGTGCAATAGCGCTATGAGTCGTACAAACTCGTAGAGCTTAATGAATCCTAGTTTAAGGGACTCAATGGTTTAAGGAACCAAGTGGCAACTATTGCCCGATGCCCGAAGGAAGGCTTACTACTCTCACTCGTGCGCAAGTCTTAGAAAAGCACCAGAAACTCTAAGATTATAAGAGGAACTGAGCTTTGTTTAATGTTTTAGATTTTGGCCACCTAATCTCGATCTGGTGGCGGCCGCTCGTATTCCATAATAAATTGATTTTTCTTTAAATACCTAATTAAATAGAAAAAAAGAGTATTCAACCCATAATGCGGTATGGGTTAAATTCCCCTTTTTTATTACACGGCTTACTAACCAAAGTATGTCCCATTACAGCTTCAGTTCTAGCCAACCTGCACTGATATCAGTGAAGACGAGATGCCTCCGAATGATTTCCATACAGGACTTACAGAGGAAGGTTTCAAGTGGCTAACAAGTCTTAGCTTTTAAAGGTCAGTACTAAAGCTTAGTATAGGGAAAATGTAACGGGATGTCCCGATCCATAAATATTACCTATAAGTGAATGATTGATATTATTATCCATGCGAGAAAATAAGTAAAGAAGTAAGAATTATATCTTATTGAATTTTGACGTAATAGCTTCGATATTACATAATTTGGTAATATTGACGCAATAATACATCAATTCTATTAATTGGTTGATTTAAATTTAATATAACCCCGTCAATTGTCACAAGACACGATTGTGCGGTGCACAAGTAGGCGACATACATATAAAGTCATTAGTAGATAGAACATCGTTACATAGAAACTTAAGTCATTAAAAGCCTTACTTTTCTCAAAGCGTCTACAACTCTTCGTAACACTTCAGGTCCTACTGGTACACTAACAATGTATCAATTTCTTTTTACAAATTAACCTTCTTGAATTCTCTGTCATTACTTATATCCTAAAGCCTTAGAATTTACTTATGTAGGTAAGACTTCTTAACTACTTAAAAACCTATTTCTGCACTTAGTGTAGGTGAAAAAGTCGAGGCGCCCCACCTTCACGTAATCAGTGAAGGTTGACTAGTGCTATTATCAGTACCAGTAAAGGATGCCATGTTACACCTGGTAGTCCGTTCAACGGCTTACGCACATTCCATCCAACGTGGACGTGTTAGATGAAGAAGTAGGGAGCTTCCAAGCCCCTCAAGAAGGCTATCACGCAACGCGTAAAACTCATATCAGTGAGCTTGAATGGAGAGTGATAGAACACATGAGTTCGGTCGTAGGCGGGCCAGCCGTTGGCGTCATGCTGTACACTCTGACACAGATAGATAACATGCGGTCATAGCCGAGTTCATATATCATGAACTCGACGGGGCCCACGAAAAGTAGCCTTGCGTCACCAGCAAGGCTCTTAACACGCGGAGTTGAGATGACAGGGTGCTTAACAGTTGGAACTACTGAGACAGCAGTATTTACATGCTGCTAGTGGGCCGACGCTTCTACGTCGACCCGAAAAGTCTAACTAGAAATCTCAAAGTTTAAGGCAGTCGGAGGCGGCTCTCTTTTAGGATGGTTCGTCGAATTAGATGACGCCATTGAAGATCGCCGCATCAATGATGATGCAACGAAAGTACAATTTGGCATTTACAACTTAGCCGGACGCGCCAAAATCTTGAGCTTAGGGCTTTAGGTTCACGACGCATTGGTTATTAGGTCTTAAGACCTGGCTCAGGCAAACATTTAAGCTGCCACGTGCGGAATTCAGAACTCAAGGTGAAGTCCTGGATTTGAAGCAGAGCAAGCGTAACCTTCAAGCTTATGCACACGCTATCAGCATACTCGATACCTGGTCAGTTCTATCGTGAGCCATTTAATTGATATACAAACACAGGTAACTGTGTTTAATAAAGATCTTGCAGACGGTTCTGGTAAGACTGACCTGCTCAGGCTTGAACTAGAGTCGCTCGACCAAGCGATCTCAGTAACGAAACAGTAGGCCTTCGGCCTAAAACAGATTTTCGTCCACTCTGAAGCTTATCGTCTACCGAGACAATAAGAAACGGGAGTTCTAGAACCTATGGACCTCTCGTTTGTGGGGAACGAGAAACCTCGCTCTTCAAGTCACAAACGATTGCAACAATGCAATCGTTATCAGAAGGCGGGCCAGTACGCCTATGACTGTAATGCTCCAAGTCCAGTACATTGTGTGTAACTACCCCAGGTGATGAGGTTAACCTCATCACCTTGAAAATTATAGTGACAATAAAATTGCCACTAAAGTCTCTAGTCAATTGTAAGGCGTCGAACAATTTCATTCGACGTCAATCACTACAAAACAGGTTTAAATTCATTGAGCGCCATATCCCTCTAACGAGAATGACATGCGCCTAGCAACAGGCGCATCTATAATAGTAAATAAATGTCAAGTTGGTATTTAATACACGCTTAAGGGTAAGCAGTACGATGATAATTTTATCGTACTAGATTAAATGACAAATTTGATATCATCCTAGGATCGCCATCGTTCAAAAATTACGAGGCATGCATAAATCGGCAACATGAAGCCGCGACAATGCCTGCCTCTCGTTCATTGGAGGATCTCGCTGTGGTCGCGCAACGACAGCTTGATGCAGTTGAGGAGGATACTCTTCAAATAAAACTTGAGGGAATAAGTCCCCAAGAATCTTCTGGAAAGGTCTCCAAGAATCAGTGGTCAAAGGTTACCATTTACATTTATGAATAAGCTCGAAAAAGGGAACTGATGCATTAAATATATTAGTAAATAATGGTTCAAGTAGAGGAGCTTATACACTTGATCTGATAGCGCCTCCGAAGTTAACTTCGGAGATAAGTCAATTGCCAACGCTAGCACAGATATGGTTCTTGCAGGATCTGTGTGTAGTGGCATGTTCAAGCAGATCTGCGTACTTGTCACAGATGACAAGAACGTGGCCAATATTCGGTTTGCAATGGTATTTCCGGGTTCTCAGCCGATCATCGATGGACGAAAGTGTCCTTGATGAGAGGACTCGGATAGAACGTTTTACGTCCCAATCCTGGGAGTCTTTAAAGACGATTTCTTTATAAGAGGAGTTTATAGAAATTAAGGATGTCTTCCCTGAATCAGCAACGTGCGAATTACCTAACGATAAAGGCACTCGACACGAAATCGACCTGATACCAGGCTCGAAATACTGTGTAGCCATTGCCTCGCGAGCAAGTATTCCGGTCGCTGAGCAGCGGGTGATGTGTAGGAGTCAACCCCCTACATAGCTATCCGACCTCCTACGTGCGTAAATTAATAGGAGAGTCGGATTGCGCATGCGCTCAATACATTGAACGCTGCAGCGATACCGGCTCAAACGCCGATACCACGAAAGGACGCAATCATTTGTGCGATGTATTTTTTCATCAATGGATCTGATGGAACGTTTCTATCTGATCCTTACGCGATAACAGAATATTCTGTTTACAGCAGTAAGCACCCCAAGCGAAATGCTATGGGAGATGCCACAGGGGATTAGTAATGCCCCTGCAACATTAAACAGATGTGTAACCAATCTGTTGAGATCGGTGCGGGATTTCGCACCGTGCTATTTGAATAACGTCTTCGTTCATAGCAGAGCCATGAGCGGAAAGTCGAACATTAAGTAGATCGTGCCCACGTCGGAAAGGTTCTTACACTTATGCGTGAGCATAAGTTTGCAAATCTCAAGAAGTGTATATTCGCTGCAAGCAAAATACCGCTTCATGGTGCATCGTGGGTAAACACGGTGTACGCCCTGATCCGGAAAAGATCAAGGCGATCACCGACTGGCTTGTGCCAATCGATGTAAAGGGACTTCGAAAGTCAATCGGCTGAGCAGCGTACTTACGCAAGTAGTCCCGCAATTATGCCGAAATGACAGTACATCTTTCCTTTTTGTTATAGAAAAATGTTAAGTGGTCATGGAACGCTGATTGGCGGCATTATTTCTTTTGAGAGCATTAAGCAAAGCTTGTTGCAAAATCGGCACTCCCGGCGATAGTGGACCAAGATAGACCATTTCATGTGGTCTGTGACGCCAGCAGTTTTACAATCGACTGTGCGTTTATGCAATATGACACAGACAGCACATAGCGCATCGTCTACTATCAGTCGCGTCAACTTCAACCAGCTGAATACAATTGCCGAGTGCATGAAAAGGAACTCCTTGCCATGAAATACGCACTGGCTAAGTTTGGGGTCTTTCACTTAGGAGATAGCCCGTTCATTGTGTGTACGGGCCATGCGTCGTTACACACGGCCGGAAATAGTCCACACCTCTTGCAAAGAATGGCGAGATGGTTGATTTCTTCGCGAAGTATGACTTCTTCGTGGAGTATAAACCACGACGAATTAACGTCGTCGCTGATGCTCTTTCGCGCCGGCCCGATTTTGACCCGACTGCGCAAGCGAACAGTGAGCATAAGCCCGCTATTGCAACAATAAGTGTTCCGTCGTTGACATTACTTGGTGACGTAAAAGAGCTTATCCAGAAGATAAGGCTCATATAAGGGTTGATGGATTATTTTATAAATCCACCCAACAATCATTGAAATGATTGTCGAAATTGTATCGATCCTCAACATATCGATATACAAAACGCAATGGGTTACTTTATTACACATACATTGCTGGCAACACACCTCTTATCGTCATCCCCACTCAAATTGAGTTGCGTTTGCGCATCATGTATCAGTGTCATGATGCACCACTTAGTGGTCATTTGTGACGTAAGAAAAATTATCTCACGATAATTCGCCACATTTTCTGGCACATCAGTATGCGTTTATCAGCAAGTACATACGTGCATTCAAAGTTTGTCAACGATGAACTCCAGAGCTTCACCCTGTAACCCTGTACTTAGTTACATCCTCTCTTTGTTCCGTGAGGGTGTTGACAGTCCGTTTTCATGGACTTCGTCTTCGGATTTCCCGAAGTACCCCACAAGAATAATTCTTATGTTTGTTGATCGTTTCAGCAAGATGAACCAACTTGCTGCAGTACCGGAGTCGATCACAGCCAAAGTTGTGCTCGTGTCTTTGTTGACACGATATTTCAACTCCATGGGTTACTGCGCGAACTGGTCTTCGATCGAGACCCTAGATTCACGGCGGAATGCTGGCAAACTGTGTTCGAATTACGAGGAACACAGTTTAAAATGTCAACTTCTGATCATTCTGAAATATATGGTTAGAGGGAGCGCGCAAGCCGTATCCTCGAGGAGATAATTCGCGGATACGTTCACTCTTTTACGAGCTGGAGAGAGTTCTTGCTGATGGTAGAATTTGTTTTGACGTTTCAGTGCATGCTTCTACAAAGCATACACTGTTTTTTATAAACGGCTTACGCCATCCACATATAACCACCTAATTTAAGAGTGACTCTTCTTCAAGGGGGGGGGGCTCGCTCGAGCAAAGAGCTCTCTAGCTTTTGCTCATCTCGCATTGGCCGTAAGGTCACTACGAAGGATACCAATGTTGATTTAATCATGTTGAAGTGAACAAAATCAGTGACAACAAAAATGCTCAAACTAGAGAGGAGGATGAAATCTCCGTAGTGCGCACCGGTCGCACTGAAAATAAAAATAAAACCGAGTCAGCAGGTATTATCCTGATGGCTAGAGAAGCATTGGTCCGTTCCGTACAGGATTCCATCGCTGTTGCGGTGGATCGACAGAAACGAAACTCTGACAAAAATTGAAGAGCAAGCATTTTTTATTTTATGTTGATGATTTAGTTCTACTGTCTACGGTAAGCCTACCAAAACACGTGGTGACGAATGTGGGCAGTAATATGTTACTGCCCAGGTATATCGGCCGTTTCGTGTATTACATCACCAAGGCAATGTGTACACGAACGAGCTGCCTTGTAGTATGCTAACGCATCTTTCGTTTTATATTGGGCATCTCCGCCCGTACCACCAGAACGAGGCTTTTTCCAATTCCGGATTCTGCCAGGTCAGACAAGGGCATCTGCCATCGCCTGATAGTCCTGAGCCAAAGCGCTATGGTCTCGGGACAAAGTCTAATTTTCGTGTACCAGATGATCCACTCTTTCCACCAAGGAAGAGATATTCTGACGAGGTATCACCAGCTCATTTTGAAGGGATTGATGTGTTCTTTCGTTCCCCAATTGATCAGTCGCGACCTGCGCACTATTTCTCATGTGGTCACGAGAAACATGACCAACCGTCACCGCTAAATCGCCGCGAGGAATCGCTTGTGATCTATGCCCTCCCTCTAATAGTGAAGGGTGTGATCAAAACCACGATGTTGTTTCGGATTCGTCGAACGAGGCGAACCCGACATTTCCTCTCCCCCTCCACATACATTGATGGATTAGAGTGGTAGGAAGCGTTTTCTTGTGGAACGCCTCTCGAACCACCGTGAGGTGAAGGGGGTACGAACGAGTTGTCTCGTTCGTTAGCGAGGGTACCCACCCTCGTATGATAGTTGGGAATATCATTCCCAACTGATGATGGACGTTCCGGATCTCGTACGATAGTACGACGAGACCTATCCTCCCCGACAGAGGGTCCATCAGAGAACGAGCGCTTCTCTGCTCGTCAAAGGATCGGAGGCTCTCAATCTCTCGACGCAGCTCGTAATAGATGAGCGTCCTCCAGTGAGAACTATTAAGGGAATATGCTTTCTTGCGGGGATGACCTGCACCCTTGCAATAGCATGAGCATGAGTCCCACGAGAGGCAAGGAATCCCTGCCTCTCTAGACAAGTGCAACTTATAGCGTGCACCGAGTTCGGTCTGTTTCGCAAGCTACTACGGAAAACATCCAGTTTGTCAAGCTAGGCCTCGGGCCCTATGCTTTGCACATTCTTAGCAAATGCTTTATAAGCTTGGAACAAAGTTTTGACTTTCTTTGCCCGCTTACAAGTGTACCATCGATGCCCAGAAAGGCATCAATGAAGAATTCCGTTTCATTCTCACCAGGCTTGTGAAGCCTGGATGAGTTGAATACCGGAATATGGTATCGATCGTTGGTCGTACCAAACGAACGAGCTAGATTACCATTTGAGGGCAACTAATGCTTCTTTCAGGGAGCGAGCCGTAATGTATTGCGGCCCCTCTCCTGTTGACTCATGTTAGCGGTAACGATGATATGGCTCTCGGAGCAATCCTAAGAATCACTCCTTTCCTGGTAGCACCACGAACAGCATTCTTCCAAGAACGTTCACATTATTCCTGGTGACGCATACTAACGTCATCACAGTTATCGTAGCCCATTGAGTCATCATTAGATAATCCCCACCAAAGAGGTCCGACGAGTCGAACAACCTCGTCAACACCACTTTGGTTGTCACGTTAGAACTTAAAGGTTTAACGGATTCGACCCTAGGTGATACGGAGGCCTTCATTATAGCCGCTGAGTCAGAATTGGTGTAGCAGGTGAGTTGTCACCGTCAGCTGCAACGGCATCTATAGATACCATGTTCCAGTCGCCACCAATGGGAGTAGGAGGTGATGTAGTCCCCACAGTAGACGCATTTGTGTCTACTAAAACATTTGCATTGCTGCACGGATCAGTGCAGCTGCTAGCTTTGCGGCCTAATGGGCGACGCGCACGGACTTCTTAGTCGTCATGCGCAAACAAATTGATTTCTGAGCAAAAATCAATAATGCGACAAATTGGAATTTTAATTAAAGAAAATAATAATGCAAAATTACAGGGAAGGACATAAAATTATTCATTTCACCCCTAATTAGTCGGAGATGATGTAACGGGGTGTCCGTTACATAAGTATTGCTTCCTAAAAAGGTAATAATTAATATAATGTATAATGAAAGGAAATATGCAAAGAAGTACAGATAATTATCGTTATTAACTATTGGACTTAACAGTTTTAATATTACCAAATCTGGCAATATTGATGCAGTAAGACATTAGTTCTATTAATTGGTTGGATTAGAATGAAGTAAATCTCTTCAATTATTAAACGAAATGATTGTGCGGTACGCAAGGAGGCGCCATAATAGTTTGTTATTACTATAATAAGTTTAGTAGTAGATAGAAGATCGGTACGGATGAAACTACTGATAATACATTAGAACAGCATCACTTTTTTCGATTCTAAAGCCTTAGTCTAGACCCTTCGAGCTAAGCCCCCTTAGCTTCATAAAAACCTTCCTCTGTAAACTTGTGTACGTAAAGTTTCGAGGAACTGCTGCAGGCGGGCGCGTCGTAATGCGGCCACGCTCTACGTAGATACACACCCTAGCACAGAGAGGAAGCGGTGTAACCAGCTTCTCTTGCGTGCAGTGGGTTGTGGTGGGCGCGTTAGCGACCTAACCCAACCTACTAAGTACTTTGGTTAAGCGTCGTCACGGGAGCGATAATCCCGCTCCTCGTGCACGCTTATCAAGTAGGAAGTTGTTTTCAGACTGATTTATATTTAATCGTATTAAATATAAATACCAATTCTAACCAATAAAAGTGTCATCTCTATAGATAACACTTAATATGTATTGCGAGCGTATCTTTCTAGATACCTCGCGTAACGGATGACGCTGGGCGTCATCCCTCCTAATGTAAATGCACCCATGTGCATCACATACCCAAGGGTTGGGCATAAATAATAACCGCTGGGTCTAAATACCAATTATTTAGTAATTGACCATCCCCTTAAGTACACCAAGTGTACTTAACGGGGACTGTATAACATTAGGGCAACTGGAGCCCGTTACACCACCCCATTCTTCAAGAAAAAGCTTACATTCAAAATTCATCAAAGAGGAAGGAGGATCTTCGAGCTGCTTCACGCGCCGTTAGTTCTCTCACTCCCTCTTGCGATCTGTGTTTTCATACACGGCGCCAAAGATGCCACCTAAAAGGGGCCACGTTGGTAAGTCGTCTGCGAGGACGCCCACTCAACCTCACACTAAGCGCACGCGCCGCGTTAATTCGCCGGCCGCGTTCAATGCCTTAGTCGAAACGCGACAGCAACTGCTGCTGTCGCGTTAGCGGGGCTAAAGGATCCATCCCACTGAACAGTGAGGATGCTGATCCGTCGCTCACTGTCGACTACAATGAGTCGACACCGTTGCCGTCACCTCATAGTAGTGATGCGGACAACGAGCTCATGAGGAAGGACGATGGCGCATTATTGCCCATCCAAACTTCTCTTATGGCTCACAACATGGAGCCAGCAGCATTTTCGAATGCAGTCTCGTCGTCTGCGCCGGATAGCGCAGCGACCATTAATGAAAGCGCTGTCCATAAAGGCGCAGCCGCTTCTCCATTGGGTATAACCACAACGCCTTATGCTCAGACCATAATTCATAATGGTTCTGACATCGAGGATTCGGAGCCTAAAGCTCCGCCGACGACACGTGAACGTGCTCAGTCGGTGTCACAAGCCAGTCGTTTAGAACGTGGCTATTTGACGGGTGGCATTCCAAAGATGCCCCCTCCATCTAAATGGCCTCGTTTAGACGGGCCAAGAGCGTCGCTCCTAGAGCGCGCTCTTGTAGACGCACATAATTATTATGGCGTCTTTAATCATGGAGGGCTCAGGAAAAACGCTTGGGCGTAATTTCCGATCCCGGTCGTGTTGCGTTCAAATGAAACGCCCGACCAATACGAGGCGGAATTCCTGCGCCGTATTCATCCGCATTCCGATGCAATGAAAGAGCGGTCGCAGCGAATTAATTTCGCCCGCTTGCGTGTGAAAGAAAGCATGGGCGGTACTGTACTCCCTGTTTCTCCTCACAAGGCTACTTCTGCTAGTCCATTTGAGACTAGCGAAGTAGCCTCAGCTGGTACTCCTTTTCATGGGCAGCCACCAAGCCGGGCACATCAGTACGTAGGGTATCGATCGGTTCCCAAAAGTCAAAATGCTTCGGGTAACCTTTCCGTTGGACGAGGATCTGATACCCTTGCGTCACAGAGCGGTGGGCAAGCAACCTTCCGACAAGGAAGCGTTGATTTCCACCCGCATCCATCAGTGCAGGTGGCGCCCGATAAGAGCGGCGATCTCGCCCACCTAATCGCGGCTGCCTTGCCTTCGTCCGTTCAGTCTCAGGCGTTTAACGCTGCTGAACGACTTATTACGGATCTCGAGAGTCAAGTCTCACGACTGACCTCGGATCTCGTTGATGTCCGAGCGAAGGCTCGTCAGGGTTATGAACGCCTGAAGACTCGCTTGGACCTTTTCGAACGGATAATGCTGAGGGATCCGCGTTACTCGCGTGATGTCCCTCGCTCTCCAAGTCCTGTTCGTGGAGGGAGGAATCGGTCTGATAGCTTTTCGCCTTCACCGTCCCCCTCACCCGAACGACGCTCGACTCACAGTCGGCGTCACCATCGGTCTCCTTA
>NC_090613.1:7144146-7147124 GCF_004359215.1 Bremia lactucae
ACATCTTTCCGCGGGATTGGCGTTTGCGCCGGTATGGTCGCCGTGTTCAGCTTATTATAAGCATGAACCACGCGCCATCCACCTGTGGCTTTACGCACACAAAAGGTCGGGCTGCAGTGAGGCGATTTGCTCTCACGCACATGTCCCGCCTTGGCTCGTTTGTCGAAGAACTCATCGATATAATCGACTTGTTCTTTCGGCAACGGCCATTGCCTGGTCACACAATACTTGGTGCCAGGTTCGAGGTCTATCTCGTGCCCGATGCCCCTATCTGCTGGTAGGCGGCTCGGCACTTCTTCTGGGAACACATCACGATGTTTCCACAGAACCTCAAAGAACGGACTGTCTCTCAAGGCATCCCAGCCTTGAGCAGCGTACCGCTTCTTTTTGTCCGTTTCTAGGACGCTCTCGTCCATTGTGGACGACGAGCAGCAGTCCACCAAGTTCTCTTCTGGAACTGGTATGACTATTTCTTGGATCTTTCCTTCCTTTAATTCGGCAAGGAGCAAATCTCACGACAGCTCCGGGAGATTACTATCTCCTCGGCAGATTTAAAGGCTTGCTGGAGCACCTCAACTGAGGATGCCTCCGCAATTTCGTCTTTGATGGCCTCGAACACCTCGTTTGAAGGCCCGTTCTCTTTATTAGTGACTGATCCAAAGGTCACTTCTTTAGACGTGCCTTTGATCGTCCAAATCTGTCGGGTACTCGTTCTTCGAGTCAACACGACCTTTTTCTGGGAAGCGGGTGCCGTTGCACTCCTGGCTAACGCACCCCTTCCAACCGCACGAGGCTCTAGACACTGTGCCGGTTTATGCGGCGCTTGAATTCCTGTCAGCTCTCTGTCTACTGCCATAGCCTCTCGGCTCTGTGCAGGACTATGGGACGCACGACTACTTGTCATTGCCCTTTTCACTACCCCAGTCTCCACGAGCTGGGTATAAATTGGTGACGATTGACATCCCGTCAGCGCACCCTCAACTGTGGTTGGCTCGACATCAGTTGCACACGCTTCTCGCAGGAGCACATCCTTTCTGGTGTTCTACGTAGAGTTCGTAAATGTGCGTGTACGCCAGTCTATCCTTGGTTGATGCTTTGCCAACCATTCCATGCCTAGGAGAGGTCATACGGACTCTCCATACCTACCACTGTGAGTTTCTCTTTACAAGAGAAGTCACTAAAGCTGAAGGCGAGTTCTACCTGAACTCCCTCAGACTTAACGAGCGCGCCGTTCGCTAAACGAACGGTCGCCTCTTCTCGCTTGCCATCCTGGCAAAGCGACTTAAACATTGCCGGTCTCTTTCTTAGAGCCGCGAGTTTCACAAAATTTTGTGATGCACCCGAATCCACTAGGAGGGTCATCACCTAACCATAGCCTCTTACATTAGCGCTATAGAGCAGCAGGGTTGAGGTCCGAAATTTCGGGACCTCAGGGACTATGCTACCCATTTGTTCTACAACTTTAAACTTAGGGGTAGCTTCAGAGTCCGCGTCAGTAGGGCATCCCGCCCCTACTGCGCTCCTGCATTTCCCGACCCCTCAGTGGTCGATGCAGAACTCATGCGTCTCCCACGCTGGTTCTTGCCATCGCCCTTTGGGAAGGAAGTCCTCTTGCTGGGCATCTTTGCCCCAGCAGGGACCCTGGCATAGCAGCGAGCCATCAAATGGCCGCGCTTGCCGCATTTATAACAGACCACGTCTGCATTGCCCAACTCCAAAGGAGTGGCATCTGTCATTTTGGCCGACGGCTTATACCAAGCTTTCGCCGAGGCACTGTTGTAGGATTGCCCCTCAACCAAGGCAATTTGAATTACCTCTTCCATCGTTGACAGCACCTTTCTGAAAAGGGCCTGTCGCGATGGGCCATGCCGTAGTCCGTTCATAAACGTGGGCATTTTAATGTGCTCCGGAATCGGACCTACGGTAATGGACGCCGACAGCGAGCGCATCTCTTATACATACTCTTGCAGAGATCGCTTCGCCTGTCACGCTGTAAGGTGCGCGCCTGAAGCAACACTTCGTTGTTCGGCGGCTGGTATCTGGCGCGAATCTTTTCCTTAGAGATCGCCCATGTAGGGAACGCCTTGCTGTCCGCCATAAGCGTCGAGCAAGCCTACTCTGAGGCCTTATCGCGCAGATGCGACATGGCGTACGACACCATCCGGCTGTCCTTCTCGATGAGCTGCGCGACACCGCATTGCTCCACGGCTAAAAGCCTGTAGACAATCGCGTGCGCTGCAGTTCCATTGAACTTGGGCGGGTCCATCCGAATCGACATCGGCTGATGTGGCCAGGCATAAAGCATCTCAACAGTCCTGTTGAGAGCCTCGCTACGAGCCTGCTCATGCCTCGGCTCATCCTGAGTCTGAGTGACGGACTCCGCCGCAGCATGGCCCTGTGCCTCGGACCCGCCCTCCGCTGTCCGAGCACGAATGCCTCAAACTGCTCCAACTGAGCAACATGTTGTTCACCAAATCCCTGCTCCATAAGCCCTGCCACCTCCTGATGATGTTCGGTGAGGTGGAAAAAAATGAGCTCAATCAATATTGAGGCTCATCCTCATGTACACACGCAGAGTTGCGGGTCGTGGGAAGGAGTTCAAGTGCTACCAAGTGTAGGCGGGCACGTCGTAATGCGGCCACGCTCTACTTAGATATACACCCTAGCATAGCGAGGAAGCTGTGTAACCAGCTTCTCTTGCGTGCAGTGGGTTGTGGTGGGCGCGTTAGCAACCTCACCTAACCTACTAAGTACTTTGGTCAAGCGTCGTCACGGGAGCGGTTATCCCGCTCCTCGTGCGCACTTACCAAGTAGGATGTTGTTTTCAGACTGATTTATATTTAATCGTATTAAATATAAATACCAATTCTAACCAATAAAAATGTCATCTCTATAGATAACACTTAAAATGTATTGCGAGCGTATATTTCTAGATACCTCGCGTAACGGATGACGCTGGGCGTCATCCCTCCTAATGT
>NC_090613.1:7157946-7160753 GCF_004359215.1 Bremia lactucae
AACTTCAAGGTGATGAGGGATACCTCATCACCAGGTGCAGAGACACATAATGATTGTGTGTCTGGAGCAACTTTAGTCAAGAGATTTGCAAATTCTCTTGAGGTTGCTGGATCAGTAGGGCGTTGCGCCCCTACTGACCCCGACCGTTTTTTGGCGGTCCGCCTCGCTGTTGCGATTTCGCAACAACGTAAGACCCGCGACCGTTGCCCTTTTTTGCATACGGTCCAAAATTACGCTCAGTACCATTCGGTGCTGGGCGTGGGGCACTTCACTCATGAGCGTAGTGTCCTAATTTTTGGCAGCGATGGCAATTCTGCAATCGCTTATTGATCGAAAAGCGAGGTCTCTCGCTTTCGTCGTAAGAGAGGTCCATGGGTTCTGGACCTCCTAGATCGTGTCGTCTTGGAGTACGATACGATGACGAACTAGCTTGAGCCTGTCTCAAGCTAAAGTCCTCCTGTTCCACAACGGATATTGCTTCTTCAACCGTATCCAGTTCCAAGCGGAACAGGTGGTCCTTACGGGACCATCTTTAAGACCTTGCATGAACACCGTAATCAACGTGTGTTCATGAACTGGGTTATTTGTTATACAACTCGCTAAGAGTCGTATGTGCTGGGCATATGCGTGAACATCACGCTTGCCTTGCTTAAGTTTCAGAAGCTCTGAACGAGCTCTGAACTCAGCCCTTGGTGGCTCAAACGTCTGTTTGAGTCGGGTTTTAAAAACCTCTAGCGACCCAAAGACGTATGGGTCGCGCAACTTAAGGCCCAATGGCCAAGTTTTGGCACGACCTGCCAAATTTGATTGAGCGAATGCGACTTGCACTTGCTCGTCGACGATGTGACGTGCCCTTATGGCATCGTCCAACTCGACAAACCATCTTAAGAGGAAGTCTTCTTCGACTCCCCTATACTTAGAGATGTCAATCTTTAGAGTTTCGGGACGACGCGTATGCGTCATCCCAGGTACAGGGTTCTGTACCTGTTGTAACCTCAACAGTTCTGGCTGTTGAGAGCCTTGCTGATACAGAAAGGCTACCTTCTCCTTCATCTCGTCAAGTTCATGTTGTATGAACTTGGCGATGGCTGAATGGAGGGCATCTCTGTCCAAACCGGACAGCATGGCCAAGATGGCATCGTTCCCTACGGTCGAACTCATTCGTTCGACCGCACTCCTTTCTATTTCACTTAGAAAGGAGTAGCTTTCACGCGAAAGGTGATGCGTATTCCCACTATCATCTAACATGTCCATATTAGATGAAGGAAATGTGGTCCTTGGACGAACTACAAAGTGCTACGAGGTGTAACGGGGCACAACGACTTGGACTGCTTCAGTACAAGTCCACTTCGCACTACTTCACTTGCGAGTGGTGCCTTACGTCACTTCACGTACACTAGTACGTGCAGAGGAAGACTTCTCTTTAAGAAAACAACCTTAAAGAGGGTTAAATAAAAACTGTATTAATATAATTAAGTTTCTCTTCTTTCTATCTGTTAATGCTAACTTAATTATGAGCTAATACTAAACATGCAATTGAAATCTTATATGTCTCTATCTCTTTGCTTACGTTTACAGCTAAATAGTCTGCGGGATAGATAGATATAATGGCCTATACCGATTTATGGATAAGATTTCTGAGGATTACTGCATAAGGTAATATTTTCCAAATCTTATCTACCTTTTAGATAATAAATTAATTAACAACCTTTAATTGTTAATTTCATGTAACGATACACCCCGTTACATCATTGCCTATTTCAAGCGCCATTACAGGCGCTTTCACCTTCAGAATGCCGTGAACCGGGATGAGCGAGGGGAGGCCACATTCTACAAGGTTGACCAGCTAACAGCAATGCGGTGGTGTTTGAAGGCGCTGGAGGACATTTCAGCTACCGCAGTGGTAAACTGCTTTAGGTGTACGGGCCTCTTTGCAGCAGCACCGCAATAGCTGATGGTGTATACGGATGAGCAGGGAATTGAGCTAGAGCTGCATGAAGCCTTAAAGAGGCTTACACTGAGGAACCTATGGCAATTAAAAATTTATTGAATCCAGATGAGGAGAAGGTGGCGCACGAGGATCTGAATGATAATAAATCATTGCAATGGTTCAGCAGGTAGAACAGGAGGAGGAGGAGGAGAATCAGGAACCAGATCATGTGGAGGAAGTTCGGGCCAGCAAGCATGACAAGCTTAACTCCTTAGCTATAACTGCCACACTTATTGATCTGTCAAATACTTTCGATAGGGGTTTTCCTAGGCGCATCCCGGACCTTCAAATTTCCATACGTACAGCAACCAATACGCAACTTACCTTGATTCCTGGATTAGTAATGTGCTAAGTAATAATTTACTCCATCGGAAAACTTATATTTCTCCAAATCATATTAGCTATAGTTATAAGTTAGAAACCATAGAACGGTTGCAGGCGGGCACGTCGTAATGCGGCCACGCTCTACTTAGACACACACCCTAGCACAGCGAGGAAGCGGTTAGACCTGCTTCTCTTGCGTGCAGTGAGGTAGTTGTGGTGGGCGCGTTAGCGACCTCACCCAACTCACTAAGTACTTTGATTAAGTGTCGTCACGGGAGCGGTAATCCGGCTCCTCGTGCGCACTTATCAAGTAGGAAGTAGTTTTCAGAATGATTTATATTTTATCGTATTAAATATAAATACCTAATTTAACCAATCAAAATGTCATCTCTATAGATAACACTTAATATGTATTGCGAGCGTATCTTTCTAGATACCTCGCGTAACGGATGACGCAGTGCGTCATCCCCTCCTAATGTGAATGCATCCATGT
>NC_090613.1:7160853-7161088 GCF_004359215.1 Bremia lactucae
CGCGTTCTAAACGACTGGCTTGTGACACCGACTGAGCACGTTCACGTGTCGTCGGCGGAGCTTTAGGCTCCGAATCCTCTATGTCAGAACCATTATGAAGTATGGTCTGAGCATAAGGCGTTGTGGTAATACCCAACGGAGAAGCAGCTGCGCCTTTATGGGCAGCGCTCTCATTACCTGTCGATGGGACAGCATTCGTAAACGATGCTGTCTCCATGTTGTGAGCCATGAGAGA
>NC_090613.1:7161137-7189107 GCF_004359215.1 Bremia lactucae
GACTTCTTGTTTGGCATGCCGCCCGATCATAAGGGTCGGACAGGGCTAGTCGTCTTTGTAGACAGACTGAGCAAAATAATGCATTAAATACCATGTAGGACATCGATCACAGGCATAACGAACTGCGCCATCCTCGGACGCCAGTCTCGTTTGCGCGCAGCCCTAGTCTTACTAGGGGAGGGCCCCTCACTATGCTCGGTGCAAAAGAGGGACATAGTTTCGTCAATATGACGATGATACATGAGGGTATCATCTCAAAGACAAAAATTTGCCCTAGTGACCCTGCCAGTTTAGCAGTGGTCAATAAAACAACGCCTTATGACCGACCTTTTGGCGATATCATAGGCGAGTTTGATGCTAAAAGCGTGAGCGTGGCTCAACGCTTTGTGGATGAGCGCATCACACGAAAAGCCCGTAACGCGATGGCAAGGGCACAGGACAAGCCATAGGAATATGCGGACCGAAATGGTCGTAAAAATAATAAATGCTTTAGAGTTGGTGAAAACGTATTACTAAGTTCTGCCTCCCTACCTAAGACTGCAATTTTTGTACTGCCTGGTGGCACTACGAAGTTGTTGCCGCCTTTCATTGGGCCCTTTTCGGTGGTTGAAGAGGTTGGAGACCTAAATTATAGGCCCACCCTTCCCCCGGATATGAAGACGCACCCCGTATTTTGCGTGAGTCGTCTGAAACGGTATGTAGACCCGAATGAGGTCACAAATTCCCATCCGTCCAAAGAGACCGATGGTGACGCCGACTGTGAGTCGAGCGTCGTTCGGGTGAGGGAGATGGAGAAAGCGAAAAACTATCAGCCGACCGACTCCTCTCACCACGAAAAGGACTCGGAGAGCGAGGGACATTACGCGAGTAACGCGGAATACCCTCAGCATTATCCGCTCAAAAAGGTCCAAGCGAGTCTTCAGGTGTTCATAACCCTGACGAGTCTACGCTCGGAGATCACAAAGATACAAGGTCAGTCGCGAGATTTGACCCTCGAGATCTGCAATACGTCATTCAGCAGCGCTTAACGCATGCGACTGAACAGGAGAAGGTTAGGCAGCGCGAGTAGGTGGGCGAGGTCGCCACTCCTATCGGGCGCCGCCTGCGCTAATTGATGCGGGTGGGAATCAACGCTTCCTTGCTGGAAGGTTGCTTGCTCACCGCTCCGTGAGGCAAGGGTATCAGATTTTCGTCCAATAAAAAGGTTATCCGAAGAGTTTTGACTCTTGGGAACGGATCGATACCCTACGTATTGATGTGCCCGGCTTGGTGGCTGCCTATGAAAAGGAGCACCAGCTGAGGCCACTTCGCTAGTCTCAAATGTACTAGGAGAAGTAGCGTAGTGAGAAGAAACAGGGGGTACAGTACCACCCATGATTTCTTTCACACGCAAACGGGCGAAATTAATTCGCTGCGACAGCTGTTTCATCACATCGGAATGCGGATGAATGCGGCGCAGAAATTCCGCCTCGTATTATTCGGGTGTTTCATCTGAACGCAACACGACTGGAATCGGATAAATACGCCCAAGCGATTTTCCCTGTGCCCTCCATGATTTAAAGGCGCCAGAATAATTATGTGCGTCTACAAGAGCGCGTTCTAGGAGTGACGCTCTTGGCTAGTTTAAACGAGGCCATTTAGATGGAGGGTGCATCAGTGATATACCACCCGTCACATAGCCACGTTCAAAACGACTGGCTTGTGACACCGACTGAGCACGTTCACGAGTCGTCGGCGGAGCTCTAGGCTCTGAATCATCGATGTCAGAACCATTATATTTATGTATGGTCTGAGCATAAGGCATTGTGGGGTATACCCAACGGAGAAGCGGCTGCGCCTCTATGGGCAGCGCTCTCATCAACGGTCGCTGCGCTAACCAGCGCAGACGACGAGACAGCATTAGTAAATGTTGCTGTCTCCATGTTGTGAGCAATGAGAGAAGTTTGAATAGGTAATAATGCGCCATCATTCTTCCTCATAAGCTCGTTGTCCGCATCACTACTATGAGGTGACGGCAACGGTGTCGACTCATTTTAGTCGACAATGAGCGACGGATCAACATCCTCACTGTTAAAGTGGGTGTATCCTTAAGCCCCGTTAACGCGACAGCAGCAGTAGCTGTCGGCATTTCGACTAAGGCTTGGACGCTGCCGGCGTGTTGGCACGGCGCGTGCACTTAGCGCGAGGTTGAGTGGGTGTCTTCGCAGTCGACCCACTTACGTGGCCCCTTCTAGGTGGCATCTTTGGCGCTGTGTATGCAACACAGGTCGCTAGAGTGACTGCGAGAACTAGCGGCGCGTTGAGCAGCTCGCAGTTCCTCTTTGATAAATTTAAAATGTCAATTCGTTTTTAAAGGGGGGGATGGTATAACGGGCTGAAGTTACTCTAATCTTACACAGTCACCGTTAAGTACACTTGGTGTACTTGAGGGGATGGTCAATTACTAAAACAAAGTAATTAGACCCAGAACTCGGGTGTGGTGCACATTTGTGACCAACTCTTGTGTATGTGATGCACATAGGTGCAGTCAAATTAGGAGGGATGACACCTAGCGTCATCCATGACGACGGCTAGTGTCATCCGTTACGCGAGGTATCTAGAAAGATTCGCTCGCAATACATATTAAGTTTTATCTATAGAGATGACATTTTGATTGGTAAAAATAGGTATTTATTGCGATTAAATATAAATCAGTCTGAAAACTACTTTCTACTTAGTAAGTGGGCACGAGGAGCCGGACTACCGCCTCCGTGACGACACTTTACTTGAGTATCTAATCTTCTAATGCAATGCTTTCCATTGTGGCTTATTTTAAAATTTTGCTCGAGTACGTCTTCAACTTCATCGGGAGGTCAGATGTCAGCTCAAAAGGTTCAGTCATCTGGCTCGCGGTGATCTCAGTAGAAGGTTACGAGACAGAGAAAAACGTACGATATAAACTAAAGATTTCTGGCCATATTTCGAAAAAGGAAATTTATTTTCAAGGAAATTCTTCAAAAGACAAAAAAAATATTTTTTCTCTCGACATTTTATTTTTAATATCAAAGTCCAAAATTTTCTAACATGACAAGTCTTTGTGGAACATTCCCGATGTAGCTTAAGGTTTACAAGGAACTACCATGGTGATTAGGACATTGGCCAATCCTCCGGCTCTAAATTAATCTTCCTTTATCTCATTTAATCTTATGTTTGTAAGGAAGACTAAGAAAAACGTGCGACATGAAAACAATAATGTTGCTGGACGCTAAACCTTATCCGGAAGTATCGGTGCTACCAGTACTATATCGGTCTTCTGGCATGGAGAGTATCTTATAAAGAATTTACCATTCTGACTCGCACTCACACTCGCACTCTCGCTTAAGCAATTGTCATCATGGCCGCCTGCGCTTTTGATTCCGCTGACATAACAGCGATGTTGGACGTAGCAGTAAAAGCTGCACGTTCTGCTGGTGCGCACATGAAATCGCACGTAAACACGTCGCGAGTCGAGAAGACCAAGTCTAGTAAAGATGACCTCGTCACGGTCGTGGACAAACAGTGCCAGGATATCGTATTCGCAACTATAAGCCAAACGTATCCTAGCCACGATTTCTTAGGAGAGGAAAACGTTGCACCCGGTAGCGAGGCTTCAACCCGTGCACTTGACGATATGATGAGTAAGGAGTGGCTATGGATCGTTGACCCCATTGACGGCACAACGAACTTTGTGCATCACCGCCCCGCCAGTGTCGTGTCAATTGCATGTGCGCATCGTGGCGACGTCTTAATAGGCGTCGTTTACGACCCATATCGAGACGAGATCTTTACAGCGCAGAAGGGCAAGGGCACATTTCTAAACGACCAACCGGCCCACGTCAGTGACGAGACGTCGTTGTCCGAAGCGCTCGTTGGCATTGGCATCGGCACGAAAGAGAGTGTAAGATCGCCTATGCTCGATTGTGCACGCGAATTCTCGGCGAAATGCCGAGGTTTGCGCTTGCAAGGAGCAGCAGCTCTTGAGCTTGCATGGACCGCGGTGGGACGCCAAACGGTGTGAATCTTAAGTTGTGTATACTTACATAAAGTGGTCCGTATGGCTAATGTACGAATTGCTGTAGGCTTTTTACGAGCTTGATCTTAACTCATGGGACATTGCAGCCGGCGCGTTGCTAGTTATGGAAGCTGGCGGTGAGGCATCGAATAGCGACGGTACGCCATTCTCGCTACGCACGCGCAATGTCCTGGTTTCGAATCATCAGGGCGATATGCACGCGCAGATGCTCGAGCTTATTCAAAAGGCTGATGCAGTAAGCGTGCGGAAATAAGCAAAACAATCGTTGAGGAATCGTATTATTGTCACAAATCGCAGAATTTTCAAGCGTATTGATTTCTTCCAATCGGAACATTCTTTAGTCTTGAGTAGGTGCCCTTTAGTGCCCTTTAGAACCCAAATGATACGATTTGACCAAACATGGAAGTGCAATACCCAGCGCCGTACCATGTGAACACGTGGTTCTTTGTGTGCGGACCGCTCGCGGTGAACACGTACTTGCTGGGGTTGGCGGCAAATCTGCACGTGTTCCATCGATATAACTTTGCTATTGATCAAGTGTTCGACATGCGGCCAGATGAGGTTCCAACGGCGAGTGGTGTCTTTAAAACGACCATCGGAATGTTTCTCGTACAGTTCTTGATTTTTAAGGGTGAGGCTTCAAGACGTGGGGATTTATTTGGCCAGGATGAGATGCGCATGGAGGTGCTGCTGCTAGGATACGCCGCCGTTGCCGCGACGGTGCTTCTGTGCCCACTCGAGATTTTGCACTACAAGTTTCGTATGTTTGTCCTGCGTAATCTCGCGCGATGCTTCTGGCCATTTCAGCATTTCTCATTTAAGCTTCCACTTCACGCAACTCCTTTTGCCGAGGTGTTTATGGCCGATGGGTTAACATCGTTGTCCAAATTTATCCAGGACCTGTTCGTGGCGCTCCTGCTGCTATCAATGTCGTTTAACACTGAGCCAAAACACTTGCGCGAGTCTTATATCTCGAAACTTAAGGAATCTCCACTGCCGTACTTTGCGGCAAGTATGCCATACATGTAGGACCATTTTTTATCAACATTTTGACTTTTTGTCTAAATTTAGTGTCCCTTTTTGCTCTTGTATAGAATTCGAGCCACCCAGTGTCTAATTTCGTTCCAACAGACAAAAAGCGTTAATGATCGCTTTCTTCATTTGTTAAATACGATGAAATATTGCTCGAGTTTACTCGTGATCTCCGTGGGCGCGTATCCAATGTTGAGAGGACTCGCTCGACCCGAGCAAAGCAGCTTCTTCTTACTTTGTGCTGTCTTTAACTCCATGTACTCGTTTCTATGGGATGTTGTTATGGATTGGGGTCTCGGTCAACCCCGACTTCCTCGAAAATTCGCTTTCTTACGCCACCAATTGACCTTCCGGCCTCGCAAAATCTACTACATCATTATTGCAATCGATTTTGTACTACGGATTCTATGGGTCACGAAATGGTGGGATTGGATGCACCGTGGCGTGCACTTTAAACTCATTTCACAAGTCGCAGAAGTATTGCGACGTATCATTTGGAATTGTGTGCGCGTGGAGTGGCAGTGCATTAAACTGAACATTCTCGCAGTTAAAAAGCTTTCAGCCGATAATTTCGAGCTCAACGAGAATCTAGAAAACGTGCCATTAATTCGTGACGTCCATGATGCAGCGCGTGATGACGGGCAATCAAGATTGCGAACACCTAGCCGTCCTACGACGAAGTTCAGTACAGATTTAAACAGCCACGGTCTTTTTCGTCACGAAGCTGACAACGTGGAGTATCAAGGCAACGCTCCTAGCACAACGCCTACCACTACTTTCACTGGTTATGTCGAGAAAACTGTGTTTTAAAAAGTTAAGCACTACAATTGAGGGTCCGGAGGCTAACGACTTGTAAAGATTGCAGCACTTTAATTGTACTTATTAGGTTTTTTGCTCTAAATGAAGGTAATTGCTGCGGACACGCCCAATTTATGCTATGGACACACCTCTAAAAATATGATTTTGTCTCTAGCCCTATTTCACCCCTTTTCGCAAACATACCACCTACTTCCGTATTGTTAGCTAAAGAAAGGGTCAACTTCAAAGTTTTTCTTTACAATGCTGTACGGAAGCTTTTGGGCATCTCTGACAATTCAGGTTATGCTAGCGCAGAAGTGTTTTGGGTTGGCAGTATAGGGCTCGTTTTGACTGCAGGTAGAAGATTTAAAGATGTCTTGGGTAGGCACAACAGGGCTGGCCATGACTGAAGGTAGAAGATGTTGAAAAGGAGAGTGTCGTCGTAAGTACGAATGCGCACGAAGCGTGCGGGACGACGATGGGAATGGCGGTCGCTAATTTCGTGACTGTATCATGTATGCATTGTGCAAAACGATATAAGGATTTGCGGATGCGTGAACAGGAAGGGTAGCGAATGAAAAGTAGTGAAGGCATAATGGATAACAAAACAGAATCCTTATACTACAGTGCCTAAGATTTCTATATTGAGCAGGTTATGAGCCCAAAGAGAGAGGGCAACGACGACAACAACGCGGCACAGGCACCGCCGGCAACTGGTCACAAAAGGATCTCGCGGGAGCCTGCTGCAGTCGTCATTCCTCCCGCTCACGCAGGGAGCAAGGATTCTGAAACGCTGGCCAAGGTTCTCGAAATGCTGTCCGGAATGGATGCGAGGATGAAGATGATGGAAGCATCGCAAGCAAGGATTGAAGAGGACGAGCGGATGCGCGGGGCCGAAGAAAGCGGGCTACTCACCTCCATGCTCAGCGCTGATTTTGCCGGGAGGCTACATCGTGGAGCCCTGGAGCTTTCGGACCTCCGCAAGCGGCATGGATCACCGCAAGCTCGACGTGCGGGTGGTCGGTTTGACGACCTAAGGATGGGGCGCGACACCCTGCGCAGCAACGCGCCGAGCCACTTCCGCAGCCGTCTCCTCAGCTGCCGCCATATCAGCCACAGCCGATGTCTCATGGGTCGCCAGGGCCACCGCAGAGTTCCTGCGCCCACGCAGTACCGAAAACCGGATGCGAGGCAACGCATGTTTTCAATGGTGTGACGCGCAGTCGTCTGGCGAGACGCAGGGACGGTGAAGTTGCGTTCGATGTGTCAATGAAACGTATTATACGCAAGGACAGTGCACTCAGCGCGCGAAACACAGGCGCCAAATGATGTGTTGATGGCGGTTCTAATGCGAGAAGAGTCAGCCGACGAGACAAATGCTGATATGCAGACGGTCTGACTCCTACATTTCCACCAGCGACTCGGACATCTCGCTTACGACAGCAGCGAAAGGATGGCCAAGGACTCAGCGTCTGGTTTCAAACTCACGTATACGAAGCGGCCGACTTGTTTCTCGTGCGCGCAGGGAAAGAAGACAAAAATTTCCAGTCGCGGAAGGACACTGGCACGAATTCACCCATCGATAGAATCGGTGGAGTATTATTTGCTCGAATTTAAAGGGCTCGATGACGCCAAAAAATCGGCTCGGGAACCGTTATCTTGTGAACTTCATAGATCACAAATCGAATTACTGTCGCGTCTTCCTAGCGCTTACGAAGGATAAGACTGCAAAACAATTTGAGCACTTTCTAGCTCTTCGAACGCCGGTTCAATTGCCGTATCCACGTGCTGCGCACAGACAGGGGCGGTGAGTACGCGAACGTTGACCTGTTCTGCAAGTCGACAGGCGTCGCGCGACAAACAAGCGAGGCTAGAAATCAGGCGTCGAACGGCAAGGCGGAGCGCATGTACAGGACGGTGCTGAACATGACGCAGCATGATATTTGCCAGTCGTCTTCCGGTGTCATTTTTGGGGATGCAGTCGAATATGCGTACATACTCAATCGCAGCCGGACCAATTCAATTGCAAACCGCGCATCGCCGATGGAGGCTTTGACCAAGCACGCGCCCGACTGCGTGATATCGTTACTTTTGGATCGATCTGCACGGTTTACCGGGACCCCGGAAAGAAATCGCTAGCACAACGGGCACAAGTTGGCGTTATCATCGGTTGCAGTGATGAGACAAAGGGGTTCAGGCTGTTCATACAGAACGAAAACAGGGTCACGGTCACACAGCATGTGCGTTATATTGAAACCCTCAGGGCGAAGCAAAATAGTCAGCTTCAACGCGCACTCGAATTTAAAGATCAGGCGGCCGTGACAGACATACTAAGTGCAGTCACTATTGGGCTTAGCGCAGTGCCTGCGACAAAAATTCCTGCAAAGGATGAGGCGTCTACACGCAAAATAGAAAAAAAATTCCTGCAAAGGATGAGACGTCTACACGCAAAACGAGCTGGCAAGAAAAATCGAAGTCTTGGACGCGTGCGGCGCATAGGACGCGCAGTGCGACCAACGGACGCAGGGATCAGGGGGTCAGGAGAAGTTAGCGCAAGAAGAAGGTGTGCAACAAGAAAACTTGGTAGCGCATGAGTACGAGCGCGACCCCAAAAACTATGGGGAAGCGATGCACAGCGCAAAAAGGAAGGGCTGGGAGAAGGCAACGCAAGAGGAACTACAAGCTCTGAAAGAAAATGGCGTATGGAGCCTTATTAAGCAACCCATGGGAAGCAACGCATTGCACACGAAGTGGGTCTACAAAACGAAGACAAATGCTGACGGCCTCCTCGACCGTCTGAAGGCAAGACTTGTGGCGTGCGGTATTGAATAGGTCTTTGGGGTTGATTAGCAACTCACCTTCGCTGCCGTCATGGATATGTCTACCGTGAAGGTGATTTTGGCGCTTGCAGCAATCTTGGGGTGCCGTCGAAGCACGGAGACATCCCCAACGTCTACGTCAAGGCAGACAAGAAAGCCCACTCGGTAATCCTACTGCATGTTTCACAGGCGATGGAAGTCAGCGAGGATATTCTCAAGACACTTTGCGCCACACACAAGAAGGATGCTGTGCTCGAGCTGCACAAAAGCCTGCACGGCCTCAAGCAGGTTGGACGACTTTGGAGCCAACTCTTGCACGCTCGATTGATGGATGCCGGTCTTAGCCAGTGTATTTCGGACATGTGCCTCTACTGGATGGTCGATGGCGGCCAGCTGGTCGTCGTGGGTGTGTACGTGGACGACCTGCTGGCCATCGGAACCGACACAGTTGCAGTCGACCGATTTTTCATCAAGCTTGGAAGCCTAGCCATAAAGGACCTTGGCTTCGTCAGCAAATTTCTTGGAATGCGTGTCGCTATAGAGGACGACAACAGCTACGTGCTGGACAAATTGGAAGCGATAGACGAGCTGTTGCGCGAGCATGGACTTGAGAACGCCAACTTGACGCGAGACTCGATCGTGGCGGACTGCTACGAAGTACAGCCAGAAGATTGCGCGCTGTTGGGCGCAAGTGTGGATGGCGGGGGTTCGAGTATCCGGACCTTTTAATCCCTTGTCGGAAGCCTTCTTTCGGTGGTGCGCTGCACGCGGCCAGACATCGAGTATGCCGTACATAAAGCAACGCGCCAGACCCATCAGCCACGGCTGCATGACCTCAAACTCGCAAAGAGGATCGAGCGTTATCTTAAAAGTACACGCGAATTCAAGCTGCGCATGGAGCCGACGAGGACCCGCGATGGCGAGCTGCAGCTTGAGTCCTACTCGGACGCTGAATTCGCCGCTGACAAGTCGGACCGGATGTCTTTAACCGGCGGCATTATCTGGCTGAACGGGATGCCGGTCAGCTGACGGCAAAGAAGCAAGGCGGAGTCACGCTTTCCACAATGGAGGCGGAGTTTGTCGCCGCGTCGGACCAAGCGCGCGAGCTGCTCGGCATCAGGGCGATGCTTTGCGAAATCGGAATGCCGCCTACGCTCCCGATGGCACTCCAAGTTGACAACCAAGCGGCGTTATAGCAGTTGGCGGGCGAGGCATCGTCACTGAAGGCGAATCACATCGACGTGCGCCTGAATTTTGTTTCCGACTACGCGAGGCGTGGTGTAGTCGCGGCCCAGTACGTGTGCTCGGAGCTGCAACTGGCGGACCTGTGACGAAGGCGCTTGATGTTGCAAAACTTAGTGCATTGTGCAAGTTGATGCGACTTGGCTAAATGGGCGGAAAGTCATGGCCGAGGAGGAGGGTTGAAAAGGAGAGCGTCGTCTTAAGTACGAATGCGCATGAGGCGTGCAGGACGACGATGGGAATGGCGGTCGTTGACTTTGTGATTGTATCATGCATGCATTGTGCAAAACGATGGAGGATTTGCGGATGCGTGGACAAGAAGGGTAGCGAGTGAAAAGTAGGTGAAGGCATAATGGAAAACAAAAACAGAATCCTTCTACTACAGTGCCTAAGATTTCAATATCGGATAGAAGACTTGAAGCGTTGATTGATGAACGCTTCGGTCACTGGACAACCAAAGCTGTCACGGGGCTCTCAGTAATCTGCCATGGCAAATTTGAAAGGTGACTTTGGGGACCGCTTGGCCGTAATATTATGGAGAGGGAAAAAATGGTGGTGTCATGGGCTCTCAGTAATCTGCCATGGCAAATTTGAAAGTGACTTTGGGGACCGCTTGGCCGTAATATTATGGAGAGGGAAAAAAATGGTGGTGCCGGCCGCGTCAAATGCCTTAGTCGAAACGTCGACAGCTACTGCTGCTGTCGCGTTAACAGGGCTAAAGGATCCATCCCACATTAACAGTGAGGATGCTGATCCGTCGCTCATTGTCGACTACAATGAGTCGACACCGTTGACAACGACATGAGGAATGATGATGCGGCATTATTGCCTATCCAAACTTCTTTCATGGCTCACAACATGGAGACAGCAGCATTTACGAATGATGTCTCGTCGTCTGCGCTGACAAGCGCAGCGACAGGTAGTGAGAGCGCTGCCCTTAAAGGCGTAGCCGCTTCTTCGTTAAGTAAAACCTCAGCGCTTTATGCTCTGACCATTATCCATAATGGTTCTAACATAGAGGATTCTGAGCCTATAGTTCCGCCGACGACACGTGAACGTGTTCAGTCGATGTCACAAGCCAGTCGTTTAGAACGTGGCTATGTGACGGGTGGCATATCCCTAATGCCACTTCCACCTAAATGGCCTCATTTAAACGGGCCAAGAGCGTCGCTCCTAGAGCGCGCTCTTCTAGACGCACATAATTATTATGGCGTCTTTAATTCATGGAGAACCGGGGGAAATCGCTTGGGCGTATTTTCCCGATCCCGGTCATGTCGCCTTCAAATGAAACGCCCGACCAATACGAGGCGGAATTCCTGCGCCGCATTCATCCACATTCCAATGTGATGAAACAGCGGTCGCAGCGAATTAATTTCGCCCGTTTGCGTAGGAAATAATTAGTGGGCGGTACGGTACCCCCTGTTTCTTCTCACCCCGCTACTTCTGCTAGTCCTTTTGAGACTAGCGAAGAGGACTCAGCTGGTGCTCCTTTTCATAGGCAGCCACCAAGCCGGGCACATCAATACGCAGGGTATCGATCGGTTCCCAAGAGTCAAAACTCTTCGGGAAACCTTTCCATTGGACGAGGATCTGATCCCTTGCGTCACGGAGCGGTGGGCAAGCAACGTTCCAACAAGGAAGCGTTGGTTCTCACCCACATCCATCAGTGCAGGCGGCGCCCGAGAGGAGCGGCGATCTCGCCCACCTACTCGCGGCTGCCTTACCTTCGTCCATTCGGTCTCAGGCGTTAAACGCTGCTGAACGACGTATTGCGGATCTCGAGAGTCAAGTCTCATGACTGACCTCGGATCTCGTTGATGTCCGAGCAAAGGCTCGTCAGGGTTATGAACGCCTGAAGACTCGCTTGGACCTTTTCGAACGGATAATATTGAGGGATCCGCGTTGCTCGCGTGATGTCCCTCGCTCTCCAAGTCCTGTTCTTGGAGGGAGGAATCGGTCTGATAGCTTTTCGCCTTCACGTCCCCCTCACCCGAACGACGCTCGACTCACAGTCGGCGTCACCATCGGTCTCCTTAGCCAGATGGGGATATGTGACTACATACCGTTTCAGACGACCCACGTAAATACGGGGTGCGTCTTCATATACGGGGAAGGGTAAGCCTATAATTTAGGTCTCCAACCTCTTCAACTACGTTAAGGGCCCAATGAAACGCGACAACAACTTCGTAGTACCTCCAGGTAGTACAGAAATTGCATTTTTAGGTAGGGTAGCAGTACTTAATAGTACTTTTTCACCCACTCTAAAGCGTTCATTGTTTTTGCGACCATTTCGGTCCGCATAATCTTTTTGCTTGTCCTGTGCGCTTGCCATTGCGTCACGGACTTTACGTGTGATGGCTAATCGCTCATCCACAAAGCGTTGAGCCTCGCTCACGCTTTTAGCATCAAACTCGCCTATGATACCGCCGAGAGGTCGGTCATAAGGCGTAGTTTTATTGACCACTGCTAAACTGGCAGGGTCACTAGGGCAAGTTTCAGTCGTTGAGATGATACCCTCATGGGTCATCATCATATTTACTAAATTTTGTCCCTCTTTCGCACCGAGCATAGTGAGGGGCCCTCCCCTACTAAGACTCGGGCTGCGCACAAACAAAACTGGCGTCCGAGCATGGCGCAGTCCGTTAATTTGAAATGGTGTCGAACCCTACTGGCGTGGACACTGTTATTTATAGCGAACTTCACAAAAAGGGCAATAGCTTGCTCCACTCTTTGGGACTTGCTATAGTGCGTAAGACATCCACCACGACCCGATTGGCACGTTCTGTTTGGCCATCGATCTGGGATGATCTGCGGTCGACATGTGGAGCTTGCTAGTCTGTCTACAAAGACGACTAGCCCTGTCCGACCCTTATGATCCGGCGGCATGCCAAACATGAAGTCCAGACTTACTGACTTCCAACAGTTGGTTGGAATCGGTAGCGGCTTCAGTGGCGCACTGCTGGACGGTGCAGGCTTAATGCGCTGACACTGTTCACAAGAGCGAATATAGTTGGCCACCCATCTATATAGATGTGGCCACCAAAATTCCTCTGACACTCGCAAGAATGTCTTTTCACGGCCCAGATGCCCACTAGATGGCGCATCATGGTGCTCGAGAAGGATCATCAGCTTGAGATCTGTGTCATGAGGCACATAGATTCTCAAGGGATCACAAGGTGACAGCTGATGCCATAACAGGCCATCGCTGCAGCTAAAGTGATTGAGCTTAGCTTTCAGGTGCGACAGAAGGGAAACCTTTCGTCCACCGAAGTGATCCAACAGCAGGCGACAGTGGTCGTCCTGACTGTAGCTCTCTTTATCTCAGAGGCCAATGAGCTCGTCACGTGGTATGCCTTCATGGCTGCCAACGTCGACGGCTGAAATTGTGCTTTAGCACTAGACACACTTTCCTGGTGTCTTACCTCGAAGTCGGGTCTGCGCGATAAAGCGTCAGCCAAGACATACGACTAACCCGGCTTGTATTCAACTTTGAGATTAAATTCATAGAAGAATGTAATCCATCTTGCCATTATAGGCGAGAGGTGCGGTGAGTATATTGCGGTCCGCAGTGATGCGTGATCCGTTTAAATCGCAAATGGTTCGGTGCCCAATAGGTGCACTCGAAACTTGACAGGAGCATACTTTTTTGCAAGTAGTCTCTACAAGAGATTGCCTCACTAATACGAGCGCATCATCTTGTTCTTTTGACCAAACCCATTCTGCGTCCTTTTTGGAGGTCAGATAATGGTTTAGTTTGCTCAGCATAATTCTTGCTTTATTTATGCAAGTAATTACCGAGCCCTAGGAATTAGCGCAAATCCTTTACATGCCGTGAGGTTAGCCATTCCTTTACTAATTTTACATTGTCTGGGACACCACGTGTACGTACGATGCAGCCCAGCACAGGTATCTCGGGGACCCCTATGATGCACTTTTACAAATTGACGTACAATCGGGCGTCCTTTAAAGTCTGCAACACAGCGTCTAAAATGACGCTTGTGCGACTCTAGTGCGCTCAGCCCGTCCTCGGCCCCACTACGCACGAATACATCGTCAAAGTAATGGGGCGCGCAGGCACGATGCTGATGCATCACGTGAACCACCACTCCATTGAATGTCGCTGGTGCGTTTTTAAAACCTTGGGGCATCACAAGCCACTCCCACATCATACCGCTTGGGGGGCTTACAGCTATTTTGGCTACATTGGACTCTCTCATTAGTATCTGATAGTAGCCATCCTTCAAATACAACGCGGAAAAGATATTTGACTTTCCCATGGACAACAAGATATTTTTTCGCGAGATTGGCGTTTGCGCCGGAATGGTCGCCGTATTCAATTTATTATAAGCATGAATCACGCGCCATCCACCTGTGGATTTACGCACACAAAAGGTGGGGCGGCAGTGAGGCGATTTGCTCTCACGCACATGTCCCGCCTTGGCTCGCTGGTCAATAAGCTCATCCATACAATCGACTTGTTCTTTCGGCAACGGCCGTTGCCTGGCACACAATACTTGGGGCCAGGTTCGAGATCTATTTCGTGCCCGATGCTCCTATCTGGCGGTAGGCGGCTCGGCACTCCTTCTGGGAACACATCGCGATATTTCCACAGAACCTCAAACAACGAACTGTCTCTCAAGGCATCCCAGCCTTGAGCAGCGTACCGCTTCTTTTTGTCCGTTTCTGGGACGCTCTCGTCCATTGGGGACGACGAGCAGCAGTCCACCAAGTTCTCTTCTGGAACTGGTGCGACTATTTCGTGGATCTTTCCTTCCTTTAATTCGGCAAGGAACAGATCCCACGACATCTCCGGGAGATTTACTATCTCCTCGGCAGATTTAAAGACTTGCCGGAGCACCTCAACTGAGGATGCCTCCGCAATTTCGTCTTTGACGGCCTCGAACACCTCGTTCGAAGGCCCGTCCTCTTCATTAGAGACTGATCCAAAGGTCACTCGTTTAGACGTGCCTTTGATCGTCCTAATCTGTCGGGTACTCGTTTTTCGAGTTACCACGACCCTTTTCTGGGAAGCGGGTGTCGTTGCACTCCTGGCTAACGCACCCCTTCCAACCGCACCAGGCTCTTGGCACTGTGCCGGTTTATGCGACGCATGACTTCTTGTCAGCTCGCCGTCTACTGCCACAGGCTCTCGGCTCTGTGCAGGACATTCGGACGCATGACTACTTGTCATCGTCCTATTCACTACCTCAGTCTCCACGAGCTGGGTAGGAATTGGTGACGTTTGACATCCCGTCAACGCACCCTCAACTGTGTTCGACACGACATCAGTTGCATAGGCCTCTCGCAGGAGCACATCCTTTCCGGTGTCCTGCGTAGAGTTCGCAACTGTGCGTGTACGCCAGTCTATCCATGGTTGGTACTTTGCCAACCATGGCATGCCTAGGATGAGGTCATACGGACTCTCCATTCCTAGCACTGTGAACTTCTCTTTACAAGAGAAGTCACTAAAGCTGAAGGCGAGTTCTACCTGAACTCCCTCAGACTTAACGAGCGCGCCGTTCGCTAAACGAACGGTCGCCTCTTCTCGCTTGCCATCCTGGCAAAGCGACTCAAACATCGCCGGTCTCTTTCTTAGAGCCGCGAGTTTCACAAAATTTTGTGATGCACCCGAATCCACTAGGAGGGTCATCACCTGGTCATAGCCTCTTACATGAGCGCTATAGACCAGCAGGGTTGAGGTCCGAAATTTCGAGACCTCAGGGACTATGCTACCCATTTGTTCNATTTTCGGGAAGATTGCTTGCCCACTGCTCCGTGAAGCATAAGCTTCACCTCTAGCAGTAATAAAGACCTCCAAAAGGAATGCCAAGACCACACCCGCCACCATACAGACCCGCTCCATACATGTTCCAGTAACCAATCGGGTACGCCCAGCCGGGAATGCCACCGCACATGAATCCAAATCGGTACGGTCCAAAACCACCCCAACCGCCCCATCCGCCCCAGCTTCCGAGTCCCCAGCCAAATTGCTCTTTCTTGTTGTCATCGCTCTGATCGTTGGATTCATTGTCTTCGTGACTTTCTTTCTTAATACTTGCAATGGCATTAGCTGGTGGATCAATCTTCACCGTCACTCCTGTTAGCGTGACACCATCGGGCAACTTGGACGCCTGAACTTTAGTAAAAGCTTCGACTGATGTTTTGACCACAGGCTCGTCGACGGCAATAACACTACCGACAAAAGCCAACATGGCGACAAAAAAGCATGAAGTCTTCATAATTTCGCTGTTGTAGTTGCTTTAAAGCTGCAAATTGAATTATGGCGGAGTGTAATCAGCTCTAATGGGGGACTTCTCATTGTTTAGTCTTCTACTGTCATGAACTTTTCCGCAAATTTTGATTGAAGTCGGTGAATCCAAGTCCCGAATGATAGCAACGAGGATGGAATGGCGCCTGACAAGCAAACAACACTGGACGAATGTCAATATATTTTTGAGCGCAAAAAAATATAACGTTGTCGTGCATTTTGCATCCACACGCTTTCAGCGAATGATGCCTGCATATCGATTTTACGGATATTCGTGAAGTAAAAAGATCTGTTTTATTTTAAAATACATTTGGGCGGCACTCGCAGAACGGTATTATGCGACAAACAACTTATCAGACCACTTTTTACAAGCTGGGGAATAGGACAAGCGATATACCCTTTCTGTAAGCACTAAGAGTTGCCTGAGGCACCTGCTGTGCCTGAGAAAAAATATGGCAGAGACATCGACAAAGGCCGAAAATGCGTGCACCTACCTGATGCTCGAAACCGGGGATTGTGAGGCTTTGCGGATCTTTTGCTTGGTAGCTCACCAGATTGAGAATTTCGGCTGCTAGAAGGAAAGTAGGGGCGCCAGTGAGCATCCCTGACGTATCTCGGACTCCACCATGATAGCTACCGAGATCTCTCCATTCACGCGAAATGCCCGCTTGTGCCCGTATGCATTGGCTCAATGTAATTCTTAACTTGGCATCTTTAAAGTATTTACACCGCAACGCGAAAGCTTATGTTGGCTACAGTGAAATTGTTGACAAATACGGTTCGGTTGGCTTTTGAGTCTCCTTTAAAGTGGCAATGGAGAAGGATGTTCTTGCATTTTATTAGTGAAACGGATCTTTACGTTTGATGTGTCACAAAGCGACGATAAGGCTGGCGACGATGCGATTACGTGAAGTTGCGCGATTGTAGAAGCAGCTTTTATTTCCATAAATCGTGATGTTGCGCACCGTATGCGAGTCGTAGAAGCAATTATACCGAATAAGGTGTCAGAAATACGCGGTCGTTACTCTAATTATATCTCGAAGGTAAATTATGGATCAGCATTATTTGAGTTAATAATAAGCGAATTTGGAATATTAATGAACAAAAATTGCGCAATTTCTAGAGCTCCAAGTGTGAAGGTCGCAATTGTATGTATGCTTTATTGCATCTTCAATACACCTTTATTCTTAACATTACTCCATGCGAAGGTCATTGAACCTCAAGCAATTTGTACCATAAACAGAACAATTACTTTTAATCCAAATCCCAGCTTAAAAGTCTCGAGATTAGAGCTGCAACGTGCACATCATAGATGTAAAAGTGAAAGGACAATTTTGGACAAAATAAGTACACCTTGTGTTACCTAATGACGATTTGATGGATTTAACTCAAGCTTATTTAAGCTCAGTTGTTATTAATTAACAAGCCCATCGCGATTTGGTGCACAACCAAGGCGACACTCCCGCTTTAGCAAAAAGCTTCACAATTTCACCATATTTTCGTCTTTCAAACTTCCCAACGCTTCAAACCTTTTTCATCCGATTTCGGACAGCAGTGACAACATTCATGATACTGCTGTTACCGTCTGTCCTCGCTTTGTTAAGCTGCGCAATCGCATCGCCAGTCCCTTCGCTTTGTGACGCTCCATCTGTAAAGCTTTATGTCACTTACAAACGCAAGAACATGTTTTTCCATGGCCACTCGGAATTTGACATTTTCGCCACGCCCGTATTTTACAAAAATGCTTTAAAGTGCTCTACAACAGCTACGCCACCTTTAATGACGACGACGAGACGCATGCTTACACGGTGTTTAATGGATCTGCATTCCTCACGACTACAGATGCGTCCAACTCTAATATGACGCAGTGCCTATCTTCTAGCATGATACCTTTCGATGGAATTTTACAGGCATTGAATGATGCCACCCCGATTCCAAGTGCGTCGATCGGTAACGCTCTCGTTGAGTGTCGAGCACGAACCTTTTCAAGACGACGTTCGTGGGTACTCACTATGCCCTCTGCGCATTTGGGAAAGCTGGTTTCAGAGCTTGCAGCAGCGATATGGACATTTCTGTTAAGTACCTCTGTAACGGGCTAGAGTTGCCCTAATGTTACACAGTCCCCATTAAGTACATTTAGTACTTAAGGGGATGGTCAATTACTAAATAATAGTAATTAGACCCAACACTCGGGTGTGGTGCACATTTGTGACCAACCCTTGTGGATGTGATGCACATGGGTGCATTCACATTAGGAGGGATGACGCCCAGCGTCATCCATGATGACGGCTAGCGTCATCAGTTACGCGAGGTATCTATAAAGATACGCTCGCAATACATATTAAATGATATCTATAGAGATATCATTTTAATTGGTAAAAATAGGTATTTGTATTTAATTCTATTAAATATAAATCAGTCTGAAATTTACTACCTACTTGGTAAGTGCGCACGAGGAGACGGATTACCGCTCCCGTGACGTCACTTCACCAGAGTTCTTAGTGTGTTGGGTGAGGTCGCTTGCGCGCCCACCACAACTACCTCACTGCACGCAAGAGAAGCAGGTGCAAACCGCTTCCTCGCTGTGCTAGGGTGTGTGCTAAGTAGAGCGTGGCCGCATTGCGACGTGCCCGTCTACACTTACCAAGTAGGTAGTAAATTTCAGACTGATTTATATTTAATAGAATTAAATACAAATACCTATTTTTACCAATTAAAATGATATCTCTATAGATATCATTTAATATGTATTGCGAGCGTATCTTTATAGATACCTCGCGTAACTGATGACGCTAGCCGTCATCATGGATGACGCTGGGCGTCATCCCTCCTAATGTGAATGCACCCATGTGCATCACATCCACAAGGGTTGGTCACAAATGTGCACCACACCCGAGTGTTGGGTCTAATTACTATTATTTAGTAATTGACCATCCCCTTAAGTACCAAATGTACTTAATGGGGACTGTGTAACATTAGGGCAACTCTAGCCCGTTACACCATCCCCCTCTTTAAGAACGAATTTACATTTTTAAATTCGACAGAGTAGAGAGAGGAACTGCGAGCAGCTTTACGCGCCGCTAGTTCACTCGATCACTCTCGCGCACGTGTTTCTATACACGGCGCCCAAGATGCCACCTAAAAGGGGCCACGTTGGTGGGTCGTCTGCGAAGACGCCCACACAACCTCGCACTAAGCGCACGCGCCGCGTTAACAAGCCGCAGCGTCTAATGCCTTAGTCGACACGCCGACAGCTACTGCTGCTGTCGCGTTAACAGGGCTAAGGATCCATCCCACTTTTTTTTTAACAGTGACGATGTTGATCCGTCGCTCACTGTTGACTACAATGAGTCGACGCCGTTGCCATCACCTCAAAGTAATGACGCGGAGACGGAGAAGGCGAAAAACTATCAGCCGACCGACTCCTCCCACCACGAACAGGACTCGGAGAGCGAGGGACATCACGCGATTAACGCAGATCCCTCAGCATTATCCGCTCAAAAAGGCCCAAGCTCGGAGTATTCAGGCCTTCATAACCTGTTTGCTCGAACATCAACGAGATCCGAGGTCAGTCGCAAGACTTGACCCTCGAGATCCGCAATACGTCGTTCAGCAGCGATTAACGCATGTGACTGAACGGACGAAGGTAAGGCAGCCGCGAGTAGGTGGGCGAGATCGCCACTCCTATCGGGCGCCACCTGCACTGATGGATGCGGGTGGGAATCAACGCTTCCTTGTTGGAAGGTTGCTTGCCCACCGCTCCGTGAGGCAAGGGTATCAGATCCTCGTCCAATGGAAAGGTTACCCGAAGAGTTTTGACTCTTGGGAACCGATCGATACCCTACGTATTGATGTGCCCGGCTTGGTGGCTGCCTATGAAAAGGACCTCCAGCTGAGGCCTCTTCGCTAGTCTCAAATGGACTAGCAGATGCAGAGTTGTGAAAAGTTGTATATGACTACTCTTACCTTAACATTTTCATAATGAAGCGGCTCAAAAAGCATACTTCTCAAACGTTCGTCATTGATATCTAGCCATCGCTCGGAATCTTTCCACGTCTTGGAGCTCCAGAGATTTCATTTTTTGAAAAAAATAATGTAATAAATAGGGGGTACAGTACCACCCATGATTTCTTACACATGCAAGCGGGCGAAATTAATTCGTTGCGACCGCTGTTTCATCGCATCGGAATTCGGATGAATGCGGCGCAACAATTCCGCCTCGTATTGGTCGGGCGTTTCATTTTAAAGCAACGCAACACGACCGGGATCGGGAAAACACGCCCAAGCGAATTTCCCTGAGCCCTCCAAGAATTAAAGACGTCATAATAATTATGTGCGTCTACAAGAGCGCGCTCTAGGAGCGACGCTCTTGGCCCGTTTAGACGAGGCCATTTAGATGGAGGGGCATCAGTGATATGCCACCCGTCACATAGCCACGTTAAAAACGACTGGGCTCGTGACACCGACTAAGCACATTAATATGTCGTCGCCGGAGCTTTAGGCTCAGAATCCTCTATGTCAGAGCCATTATGGATAATGGTCTGAGAATATGGCGTTGTGGTTATACCCAAAGAAGAAGTGGCTGCGCCTTTATGGGCAGCGCTCTCATTAATCGTCGCTGCGCCATCCAGCGCAGACGACGAGACAGCATTCGTAAATGTTGCTGTCTCCATGTTGTGAGCCATGAGAGAAGTTTGGATGGGCAATATTGCGCCATCATCCTTCCTCATGACTCGTTTACCTCACCCGGCGACGCTCGACTTACAGTCGGCGTCACCATCGGTCTCCTTAGACGGATGGGTATGTGACCTCATTTGGGTCTACATACTCTTTCAGACGACCCACGTAAAATACGGGGTGCGTCTTCATATACGAAGGAAGGGTGAGCCAATAATTTAGGTATCCAACCTCTACTTCCGTAAAGGGCCCAATGAAATGCGGCAACAACGTCGTAGTACCACTAGGTAGTACAGATATAGCATTCTTAGGTAGCCCACTCTGAGGCCTTACCGCGTAGATGCGACATGGCGTACAACACCACCCGGCTGTCGTCCTCGATGAGCCGCATTGCTCCACGGCTAAAAGCCAGTGGATAATCGTGTGCGCTGCAGTTCCATCGAACTTGGGCTGGTCCATCCGAATGGGCCTCGGCTGATGCGGCCGGAAAGAGAGCATCTCAACAGTCCTGTTGAGAGCCTCGCTACGAGCCTGCTCATGCCTCGGCTCATCCTGAGTCTGAGTGACGGACTCCGCCGCAGCATGGCCCTGTGCCTCGGACCCGCCCTCCGCTGTCCGAGCACGAATGCCTCAAACTGCTCCAACTGAGCAACATGTTGTTCACCAAATCCCTGCTCCATAAGCCCTGCCACCTCCTGATGATGTTCGGTGAGGTGGAAAAAAATGAGCTCAATCAATATTGAGGCTCATCCTCATGTACACACGCAGAGTTGCGGGTCGTGGGAAGGAGTTCAAGTGCTACCAAGTGTAGGCGGGCACGTCGTAATGCGGCCACGCTCTACTTAGATATACACCCTAGCATAGCGAGGAAGCTGTGTAACCAGCTTCTCTTGCGTGCAGTGGGTTGTGGTGGGCGCGTTAGCAACCTCACCTAACCTACTAAGTACTTTGGTCAAGCGTCGTCACGGGAGCGGTTATCCCGCTCCTCGTGCGCACTTACCAAGTAGGATGTTGTTTTCAGACTGATTTATATTTAATCGTATTAAATATAAATACCAATTCTAACCAATAAAAATGTCATCTCTATAGATAACACTTAAAATGTATTGCGAGCGTATATTTCTAGATACCTCGCGTAACGGATGACGCTGGGCGTCATCCCTCCTAATGTGAATGCACCCATGTGCATCACATACCCAAGGGTTGGGCATAAATGATAACCGCTGGGTCTAAATACCAATTATTTAGTAATTGACCATCCCCTTAAGTACACCAAGTGTACTTTACGGGGACTGTGTAACATTAGGGCAACTTTATCCCGTTACACTGCTACTAGTACTACTGAAATGTGCCCCGATACATAATGTATATAACTGGGTGTGGCCATTAGTAGGCCAAGTCTTAATAGTTATTATTTATTTAGCTCAGCTAGAATTTTATGCATTGATAATGGTCCAAAACTTTGCAACTTTGTGCTATGCCAGATTCTTGGCTGAAGCTTTGTTAATAATTTGTCGCACATTCGTCCTTTATTTGAAGAAGCGACATATTGGATACTGTATGGAACTTTAAGATGTATTTAAAAAAACTAGGCTCTCTTTTGCACTACATCAATTTTGTTCGCTCTTCCAATGCGTGAAGACACTGCTTGCGGCATTTATACACGCTTAATAGTTTTGCTCTTCTATTGAAAAAATATATAATGTAGTCACTTGAGGATTATGACAATGTTCATTACGTTAAAAGAAGACGTCAAGGGCTTGTCGATTACTTCAAGGAAACAACGTTCAACTATACTCTATTTAAATCAACTAAAAGAACCGTTGCCCATGCTACTTCTGTCATCAAGCGATCCTGCCTCTGCCATACCACTTCCTTTCAGCAGAGATCCGTTCGACCCACTAGAGCGCGATTCCAGAGCCGTCGAGACAGTCATGACAGCTAATAAGTCAGTTGAAAGTGGTGTGATATTGATGTGAAGCGACGATTCTACGTTTTTCAAAATTCCACAAAGAAATTCCTGATCCTGCTCGTACGTCATCCCATCGTCATTGTTTGCGTCAAGACGCGAAAGCAATTCTTCATTCGAAAATTGCGCCTGGACAGGTGGTAAACGGAGTGTCATGAGTTGAGCACCTAGCATTTTCTCATTCAAAAGACTTTGACAGGCTGTCGCGATCTCATTTTTGCGCTGCACAGCTTGCTCAGCTTCCAGTGGCTCGGGCACTTCACTGACATTAATAAAAGCTTGTGCTGCGGTTTCAACGATGCCATTCAATCGATCGCTTTCACTCATAACGCCTTTACCAGACCAGGAAGCACTGGGTCGGCCGTTGCTGCCTGTGCCGTGCTCACTGTGAAGATCCAGATGATTCTCCAGCTCCAAAAAGTGCTGCAAAGAGGCATCGTCTAAAATACCTGGTACCTGCAATAACCCATCTGCAGCACCACATTGTTACTTGCTTAATGCATCTGGCAAGCCTTCTCAGAAAAGTTTTACCATACCGACATATTTCTGTAAGCTTGCTTGACGCTTCGTCAAAAAGCTTGGATCGAATCTACACGAACGTTAATTTATAAATAGTATCAGATCATTCAAATTTAAGACCAACCACATCATCAACCCAATTTGTCGTGGTATTTTCAGAGCAATGAATGCGCTGTGAATATTCATCACAAGAATGAAAAGGAGGGAGAGAGGCTCGAATTGAATAAAAATTGCTGAAGCAACCTCGTCACGTTGGAGCTGCAATCGTAGGGCTCATTGACGCACGGTGTTCGGGTACTTTTGCCTTAATTCAGATAAGATCAAGTGATTTTTACAGTCCTCGACTTGCAACAAGTCTCCTCGCTTCTTTTTCAGCACAAAGAGATCCCACAAGTAGCACAGTCCGTCAATAGGCAAAGAAGAAGCTCAATACAACAGTGATGAATCGCGAGCAAGAAGACATTTATCCAGTGCAATTGGCTACTCTTCCCTCCTCCCCCTTTAGACATGCTGCAAGCTACGAGACTTACTCGAGCCCTTTTCTCATCATTAAATACCACGACTCCTTACACGCAATCGTACCGTCCAAACCACTGCTTTTCGGGTAGCGTTACTTCAATGAGGTCCCCGAAACGCCGCACCAGACGCGAATGCAACTGGTCAAAGTCGCTGAAGCGCCGAGAGACACGCCACACGCCGCCATTCCACGAAATCTGAGGGTCGTTACAGCCAATTAAGTCAAGCATACGCCGGTTATGGCCAAATTAAATTCACACACCTCGATGATGAACTCTGTGTGGTCCCCCACCGTATCATAGCCCGTGATTTCCGCGCTCACGTGAAGCATCGCCATTGGTCGGATAATAGTAACTATGCGGCGATTAGTTTTGTGGTCGATATTAATGTGTAGACCTTAATTAAACGTTGCCGTGACTTCAAATTGTGACGCCTCTTTTAGCTAAATTATCGACGTTATGGCGCACTATGGGCGAGCAGGCGGTGACCGCATGCAGATCGCGGTAGACGTGGACCACACGCTCGCTAAGATGATGGAATGCGCCGCGGAATGGCATGAGGAGGAGCACGGCGCTAAGGTACCGTACGATTTTTTGCAATCGATGTCGAAGGCATTGTTTCACGATTTACTCTTTTAGATTGATGTAGAGACGGTCGAATCATCGAGCTGGTCAAGTATATGGGGCGAAAATGACGCTATGGCCAAGACGCATCAATTTTACGAGTCAAGACATTTTGAGACGGGTCTGGCAGTGGTGGCGGGTGCGAATGAGGTGCTTAAGCCGTTACGCAAGTACTTTGCCCTTGTAGCTATCACGGACCGTCCACGCGTTGTGGAGAAGCAGACTCGAGAATGGCTCGACCATCACTTTTCAGGCGTGTTTGACAAGCTTGCGTTTGTGAATGAAGAAAGTTCCGATCGCCTTATTTCACGCAAGAAATTGTATGACGATTTTAAGGTCAAGATTGCTGTGAGCTCCGACGCTGCGATTGTAGAAGCAGCAGCGAATGTTGAGTATAAGGTTTTCATTGGCTCAGTGCCATGGAGTAAGAAAGCGGTGCAAGTTTCGAGCAATGTATTTCAGGTCACCGACTGGTCGGCCGCCAAGGAAGTTTTTGCACAGCTTATTGAAAAACTTGAACTCGAACCAATTGACAAGATTTTTCCGGGTCCCCGGCTGTCTCGATACAATGAAGACCTGGTGACAGTGTCAACACGGAAACCGGCAGGTACAGTGGTCTGAGGGTATTTACAAGTTCTAATTGAGCCCGTACATTGCTAACATTATTATTTGCATAGTATTCTATGCCAATATCATTAATTCAAAATTCACGCAGAAGCAAGAAAGTATTCGCCTTCAGGCGTCCGAGGCGGCTATTACGACAGCTGTGCAGGCAGCTGAGATCTTGCGAAGCCAGAACAATGCCATTACGACCAAAATTTCGACGCGATACGCCTTGAATCGGCCCAAGGACCGTGGTGGCTATCGCGTGCCCAAGCTGGAGCTTGTGCTGAACTGTGTCGCACGCAAAGCTTAATACAAGCGTCTTGTAATGGAACGAGAGCAATCGAACCACGCGTCAGTATGGAAGGAAGTATAGGCGTCAGGGAAGCACGAAAGAATCAAGGCAAAGAAAATGTAGTTAGGATATCAATGAAATTTTCGCTTGCTTAAGTTTATCTTTTCATCAAATACTTGCGACGCTCTTCGTCACGCTGCTGACGACGTTCCGCCTCGTTCACCGTTACAATATCATCTACGTAGCATTAGCAACTTAACCTCTTACTGTGGGGGATCAATTGCGCTGTACTTACAAAATCCTGTCTTGACCATAAAAGCCTCCATCATCGCACCCGTTACGAAGCACACCGGCACCAACTTTCTTAAAATTGGCATCAGCGCCACAGAAGCTTGGCTCTTTGAAAGCATTTTCGCTTTGTTGATTCACGAAATATTCGATAAATTGGCAATATTTGTTTTTAATATTTTAATTTCCTGCACTGGAGATAACGATAATCCTGCTCGATCAGCTAAACGAAATGTACGTGCATTACATTCCAACTAATGCGCTATCGTGGGTGACTAATTGAGCAACTATCGTTTCCGAACAGCAACACTGTCGGATCGACACGCTACGTTTCAGAATGACGGATCGTGACAGAAAGTGTCGACTGTACATGCATGACATCTTGTAACACGGTGTTTCGTTACATGAAATTAACACTTAAGGTTGTTAATTAATATATTACTTAAAAGGTAGATATTATTTAGAGAATATTAATTTACATGGTAATATTCTAAAACCTTATCCATGTAGATATAGGGTAACGGGGTGTATCAATACATGAAATTAACACTTAAAGGTTGTTAATTAATATATTATCTAAAAGGTAGATTATATTTGGAGGATATTAATTTATATAGTAATGTTCAGAAATCTTATCCATAAATAGGTATAGACCATTATATCTATTTATCCCGCAGACTAATCAACTGTAGATGTAAACAAAAGAGAGAGACAGATAAGATTAGATAAGATTTCAATTGCATGTTTAGTATTAGTTTATAATTAAGTTAGCGTTAACAGATAGAAAGAAGAGATACTTAATTATATAAATACAGTTTTCATTTTACCCTCTCTAAGCTAGTTACTTTAAAGAGAAGTCTTCCTCAGCTCGTACTAGTGTACGTGAAATAACGTAACGCACCGCTCGCAACTGAAGCAGTGCGAAGTGGACTTGTATTGAAGCAGTTCAAGTCGTAGTGCCCGTTACACCTGGTAGCACTTTGTAGTCCGTCCAAGGACCACAATTCCTTCATCTAACATGGACATGTTAGATGATAGTGGGAATACGCATCACGTTTCCCGTGAAAGCTTCTCCTTTCTAAGTGACATAGAAAGGAGTGGGGTTGAACGAATGAGTTCGACCGTAGGAAACGATGCAATCTTGGCAATGCTGTCCAATTTGGACAGAGATGCCCTCCATTCAGCCGTTGCCAAGTTCATACAACATGAACTTGACGAGGCGAAGGAGAAGGTAGCCTTGCTTAATCAGCAAGGCTCTCAACAGGCAGAGTTGTTGAGGTTACAGCAGGTACAGACCTCTGCACCTGGGATGACGCATGCGTCGTCCAGAAACCTTAAAGATTGACATCTTTAAGTATAGGGGGGTCGAAGAAGACTCCCTCTTAAGATGGTTTGTCGAGTTGGACGATGCTTTAAGGGCTCGTCACATCGTCGATGAGCAAATGCAAGTCGCATTTGCTCAGTCAAATTTGGCAGGTCGTGCCAAAATTTGGGCACTAGGCCTTAAGTTGCGCGACCTAAATGTCTTTGGGTCGCTAGAGGTTTTTAAAAGCCCGGCTCAAACAGACTTTTGAACCGCCTAGGGCTGAGTTCAGAGCTCGATCAAAGCTTCTGAAACTCAAGCAAGGCAAGCGCGATGTTCACGCATATGCCCAGCACATACGACTCTTAGCGAGTTGTATTACGAACAACCCAACTAATGAACACACGTTGATTACAGTGTTCATGCAAGGTCTTACGGATGGTCCCGTTAAGACTCACCTGTTCCGCTTGGAACTGGATACGCTTGAAGAAGCAATATCCGTTGCGGAACAGGAGGACTTTAGCTTGAGACAGGCTCAAGCTAGTTCGTCATCATATCGTCCACCAAGACGACACAAGTTAGGAGATCCAGAGCCCATGGACCTCTCTTACGTCGAAGCGAGAGACCTCGCTTTTCGAACAATAAGCGATTGCAGAAATGGCATCGTTGCCAAAAATAGGACACTACGCTCATGAGTGTAGTTTTCCACGCCCAGCACCGAAAGGTACTGAACGTAGTTTTGGACCGTATGCCAAAAAGGGCAACGGTCGCGGATCCGACGTTGTTGCGAAATCGCAACAGCGAGGCGGACCGCCAAAAAACGGTCGGGGTCAGTAGGGGCGCAACGCCCTACTGATCCAGCAACCTCAAGAGAATTTGCAAATCTCTTGACTAAAGTTGCTCCAGACACACAATCATTATGTGTCTCTGCACCTGGTGATGAGGTATCCCTCATCACCTTGAAGTT